>NC_057805.1:275507859-275508642 GCF_018294505.1 Triticum aestivum
AAATTTCTGTAGTATTGCGAGATGTTTAAGACTTTGTAAGGTTCAGATTTGAAGAGTACTTGAAACCTATTGTTTGCTCAGTTTAGTACTTGTATTATATAGTGTATGTGTTCAGTTTCAGACTTGTGTTTGTAGTGTTACATTGGTGATCTGTGAGCTGAACCGTGGCATGTGTCACTCAGTTTGTATGCTTGATAATTAGCTATATATAACCCATGTCCATTTCTTGCTTAAGAACCTTGTTACATTGTGTAGTATTTGTGTTAGCGTAAGTACGTGTGATATATATTTACGTTTATGCGTGTCTGTGATGTGATGCATTTTATGTTTTGTCCTACATACTTGTTTCTTCCCTCTGTTAAATGTTAAATAGTTATATATATATATATATATATATAGTGTTACTATTCATCACCCAGGATGCAGAATAAGTTATTCTTCACCCGAGGTAATCTTACGATCACTTCCTAAATAAATTACGTTTAGAATATAAATAGTTACATGCACATTAATTCAATATGTAAAATTTGGTCTAAAAAAAGTTATAAGATCAGAAAAATCACATTTTATGTATGTTTTACAATATGTTTTTACATTTGTAATTTTATGTAACATAAAATATTTTTTACGGCGAGTACATATTTTCTTACGTTCTTTTTTTATGTATGAAATAAGACAAAATTTACAAAACGTAAAAATACGGTGCATTGATGTCAAAATAGAGAGGGGGTGAAGAATAACTATTCCTCACCCAGGGTGACGAATAGCGCGACCCTATATATA
>NC_057805.1:275508900-275520253 GCF_018294505.1 Triticum aestivum
CCCTAGCCGTTGATGTATGCTTGTGTTAGCATTTTATTTCTCTACTAAAACAAAAACACCAAAAAAAGACATTGAGTAAAATCTGAATCTACCTTTGCTTATCTGCATTTTCTTTGGCGACAACCCTGTTTAGTTTAGTTTTACTTTCTTGCTTTCATCACCCGAATCGTGTTACCTAGCTTTAGCCGAGCATAGTCGCCGTTGCCTAGTCCCTGTGGGGAACACGACACTCGCAGTTCGGGCGAAATATCCCACTGTATTTACAATTGATCATTTTGGCGCCGTTGCCGGGGACTAGCGTCGTGGGATTTTGTTAGGCTATAGACTAGGTTTTTCTTGTTTTTCCCTTTGTGCTATATATATGTGATATATTTCTAACCCGTAACCCTTGTTCAAGTTATTTTCTCTTTCTTTGCTTGGTCATTCTGCAGGTTATTGCATCTTCTCAGATATGGCTTACTATTCAGATCATCATGCTTATGCGAGCAACACTACAAACAGCACGGAAAGTATTCAAGACCTGATAAGATTTCCCATCGATTAGATGATTTAGCTCGGCAGCGAGAAGTAATTTTTGAGGATAGGCCTAGCTCTTATGATCCTTATTCTAGAGGCCATCCTTATGTTGCTCCTACCTGCCATATTTGTGGATTTCAGGGCCATTCGCCCGCTGAATGTCAGCTTGGCTATTCTCACCCTCCAGATTGTTTTGGTATGAACTTCACTCAAGAGCTTAGCTCATACCAAAACAATTACTCACATGGGTGGCCTGGAAACCCGAATATGCCATATAGGAGCAACAACCCTGAGATCTCATCGTTTGCCTCTAGTTATCCAATGCAGGGATTTAGGTATGAAGAGGAGAGCCACAATCATGCACCACAATAGTTTTATTCACCTCCTACTCATATACCGCAGCACCAGGAGATGTGTCCAGTGGAGTTAAATGGTCCTCCATTTGGTCAACCAACAACTCCAGCACCTGTTGTGCAATCTCTTGTGCAAGTGCCCACACAAGATGAGTTCGGTGACATAGACAAGCTCACACTTTTGAGTCTCGAGTTCACTTGGAGTGCCGAGGATGATCCTATTAGGAAGGTTATACTAGAGGAAATGAAGAAGATCAAGAGTGGGAAGGAGCTAGTGGAAGAAGTAAGGAAGATTGAGAAGAACATCAACGCTGGCAGTACTATCTCTTCCCTCCTTGAGTTAAGTGTTGCTGGGATATCCCTTGAGGTGTGTGAGGTTCCAACACCGTCACATCCAGCTGAGCAAGATAGCAAGAGCCCAGAGGAAGAGATACTTCAGATTGAAGAAGATGAACTAGAAGACGAGGAACAAGATGATGAAGAGCTCGAATTACCAAGTGGTCAAGATGAAGAAAAAAGATCTACTACTCTTGAAGAAGTAAAAGAAGCTGCTGTAGATGAACTTGAAGAACCAGAAATTCATTTGCCCATCGTCATACAAGAGCGTGACGTAGCAGGTTTATCCAATCCTCTCAATGACATGCATCCTTGTAATCTCTTTGATACTACCTTGCATTGCACGATACCATCACTTAAGCTAGACTTGAAAAATTATTTGCTTGGACATGATCATACATATCCTGTTAGTGGCATTACTCTCATTTGTGATGATCACAGTTACTTTCCTCGTGCTAGTCCTATGCTAAATGAAACATATCATTCCCATGCTAGTCTTGAGGTTAATGATAAATATCATCCTCATGTTAGTGTTGACCTTGCTGATTTCGACCATCCTAAACATGTGCTTTATAGCTATGCTTATGTAATTGGATATTCGATTGATGACTTGGAGGGTATTATCCCTACCACTTGCATTTTCTCTCTCGTTGAGTGCTCTTTCAGGTTCTTGCTTCTGCACGAATCACTACATGCTGACCAGGTTCGAGGTGACATTCCTTGGGACCCCGGTGGATCCTGAGCACGGAGACGAGGAGAAGCAAGGAGCACACATATGGAAGAGAGAAACTGGAGCGTGCTTGTGGAAGCAAAAGGAGTAGAGCTGCAGTTTAGAGAGTGTCGAGCGAGTGCTACATTAAAGCCCGGTGAGCTGTTTCATGACCCCAATCTTAATATATCATCCATTGATACATGCTGAAATCATTTGATATTTGGGTTGCTTGAGCCATTTCTTAAATGTCGTCCCACTGAATTTTACCTTTGACATATGATGCTTGATGTGAATATGTGAACTGAATCGTGAATGCCTTGTAAACTAGTGATCTACATACTGCTTGCTTTGCTGAAATTAGTGAAAGTTATTAGTTTTGAGTGCTCAAATCCCTAGTACACTAGAAAACTCCATCATTTTCTGCATTTACTTTGATACACCTAGATCATTAAGTGCTAGATGCTGATTTTGTGCCAAGTGTGTTCCCATTCAGAGCAATCACTTAACCACTATGGATTAGCATGCTATGTTCTCTGGATCGGTAGCATGTGAACCAGACATGGATGGGTGATGATTCTTGTTTCCTTTCTTATGTTTCATGCCATTGTAATTCCTTTGTTTAATAAGTAATAATGAATAAATAATTATCTGATCTACCTAACAGTAGCATGTCATGTTCCTGGATCGGTGGCTTGTGAAATCTGATTGGATCGGATAGGAGTTAATTATATTTAAAAAAGATGTAATTGTCGAACCAGGTGTATACCATGTTCTCGGGATCGATGGTATGTTCCTTTGGGGAGACAAAACTAAAAAAAACTAATAATTGGTCGAGCCAGGTGTATACCATGTTCTCGGGATCGGTGGTATGTTCCTTTGGTGAGACTGATAAAATATTATCATTACTTCCTTCAAATTTAATAAGTGGTTCAACCACAATGTTATATTTCTGCAAATAAGTGATTTAATTCAAGTTCCTTTTGTTCTCAGGATCATGCTCTCTTTAGGAACCTTTTGGCACAGTCAGCATTTGAACTTGCTAATCTTCGTTTATCTTTGCAAAAGTTTAAAATGGTCGAGTTTACTAGTGTCCTATTGATATGTAGCACTCTTAACCATTAATTTTCACTAGCCAAGTCCAAAGCATGCATTGTTTGGAGATCTACTTCACTGGGACAATCTCCAGTCAGTTCGCTGTTCACTACCTTGCTCTTGTCATATGCCTTTACTTGAGGACAAGTAAAGATTTAAGTGTGGGGGAACTTGATAAGCACATTTCTTATACATAATTTTGGCACATATATACACCATTTATTGATATATGTTCATCCATTCTTACTATGAATTGTGATATATTTGGATGAAAATCATATAAAAGATCATTTACTCGTCATTTGTTTCTTCTGCAGAAAAGTGCGCAAAGGCACTATAAACCTCAAGATTCTGACTAAGAGGCCGAAGAATACAAGACAAGGACGGGAAAGAAAGAAGGGGGACCTGAGCATGAAGGAAAGAAGAAACCGAGGGCCAAACTAGAGAAGGGAAGGGATGTGCTTGCGAAGAAAGAAGGGAGCAGGAGGGCCAAATCAAAAAGTGGCAAATCTGATCGTGGGATCAAATCCCTAGCGCTAGCCACCGATCCCCTTTGGGCCTGGCCACATATCTCTCTCTTTCCCCTGCCTCCTTCTCCACCTCCGGCCGCTGGCGCGGTCAGGCCGGCGTGGCGGCGCGCTGCTGCATCTCCATTCACCACTCCACATCCATCCACCAACGCATCCACCAGCGCCGCTGCATCTCCCTTCACCGCGCCACCACCCAACCTTCCTCCGCGCGAGTGCCCCTGCTGCCGTCCTTCTCCACTCTCCTAGTGCCTCCTGCGGTCTCTCTTCTCCATGCCCCCGCCGCTGCTTCTCTTCTTGCCCAAACCTTTCTGTTGCTCCTTCTCTGAACCTGCTGCTTCTACTGCTTCTCCCACGTCACTGCTGCTGCTCTTCTTTTCTTTCCCCTACTGCTGTCCTTCTTCTGCCTCAACCTCCTGCTATTGCCTTCTCTCTCTCTCTCTAAATTTCTGTAGTATTGCGAGATGCTTAAGACTTTGTAAGGTTCAGATTTGAAGAGTACTTGAAACCTATTGTTTGCTCAGTTTAGTACTTGTATTATATAGTGTATGTGTTCAGTTTCAGACTTGTGTTTGTAGTGTTACATTGGTGATCTGTGAGCTGAACTGTGGCATGTGTCACTCAGTTTGTATGCTTGATAATTAGCTATATATAACCCATGTCCATTTCTTGCTTAAGAACCTTGTTACATTGTGTAGTATTTGTGTTAGCATAAGTACGTGTGATATATATTTACGTTTGTGCGTGTCTGTGATGGTATGCATTTTATGTTTTGTCCTACATACTTGTTTCTTCCCTCTGTTAAATGTTAAATAGTTATATATATATATATATATATATATATATATATATATAGACACACACACACACATATATATGTTCATGTCTTTTCAACTCCCTAGCCGTTGATGTATGCTTGTGTTAGCATTTTATTTCTCTACTAAAACAAACACACCAAAAAAATGCATTGAGTAAAATCTGAATCTACCTTTGCTTATCTGCATTTTCTTTGGCGACAACCCTGTTTAGTTTAGTTTTACTTTCATCACCCGAATCGTGTTACCTAGCTTTAGCCGAGCATAGTCGCCGTTGCCTAGTCCCTGTGGGGAACACGACACTCGCAGTTTGGGCAAAATATCCCGCTGTATTTACAATTGATCATCCGGCTGTTCGAGGACCCCCTAATTCAGGACTCCCTCAATGAGGGCGAGGAAAATATCTGGGAATTCTCGGTTATGGTGGGTGGTCGGGGGCCGAGCGATACGCGTTTCTCTCGTACACGTACACGCGTGGATGCAAGGCGTTGGGCTCTAACTGAACCCGAGCGAGGCGTTTGCCTACTGAACTCGAGCGATTGCACTGCAGGATACGCGTTATTGAACCCGAGCGATCGATCGATGGCTGTTAACTGAACCCGATCGAGCGATTCCTTCGCTACTGCTGCTAACTGAAGCCGATCGAACCTGCTGCCTCTTGATGAACAGTGAGCTTTGTTGGGGGGGGGTTGGCTGATCAGTTCCCGGTGTCGGGGTGGATGAACAGGACCCCGTGGTAGTAGAGGCCGTTACCACTGGATGAACATGACCCCGATCGAACCAGTTGGGGGTGGATGAACAGGACCCCGTGGAGGGCTGGATGAACAGGACCCCGTGGAGGGCTGGTTGAACAGTAGCCGGTGGAGGGCTGGATGAACAGTAGCCCGTGGAGGAGTGGTTGAACGGGACCCCGTGGAGAGGGCTGGTTGAACAGTAGCCGGTGGAGGAGCGGTGGAGGCTGGATGAACAGGAGCCGGTGGATGAACAGTCGCAGGTGAAGGCTGGAGGAGGTTGATGGTGGATGAACAGTAGCCCGTGGAGGCTGGAGGAGGTCGACGGTGGAGATGAACAGTATTTCGTGGAGTCCCGTTTTGCGGTACGCCACACCCCTCCCGATGAATAGGACCCTCGTTTCAACCGTAGCGTTCCAACACAAGTTTGTTTTCTCCGTTTTGTGGTACGCCACACCCCTCCCGATCAACAGGAACCCGTTTTGACCGTACGCGGTCGAACACAAGTCCGTTTCCTCCGTTTTGCGGTACGCCAGACCCCTCCCGATGAACAGGATCCTGTTTCAACCGTGGCCGGTCGAACACAAGACCGTTTCCTTCGTTCTGCGGTAGGCCAGGCCTCGTTTCGATCGGTTGTTCCGTCCAAGCCGGTTGGCTCCCGATGAACACGACGATGATGCAGTTTCTTCGTTCTGGCCCAGCCATGTACATGAGCCCTGGCCGTACGTATGCGCGAGTAGGTGTTCGAGACCCCGCCCATATGTACGTACGTGGCCGTATTTACTTTCTTGCACCCTAGCTGTGTCGTGGTTCTAAGACTGACAGTAGAATGGGGGGTAGGTATGAGGAGGCAAGATCCTAGCTATGGCAAAGTTGTACACGCGAGTTTTACGAGTTCAGGCCCTTCCCAGAGGAAGTAATAGCCCTATGTCTCGGAGCTCGGAGGCGGTCGACTGGATTATGCGTGTGTGTGTTATGGGGGCGCGAACCCTTGTGCCAGGGGAGGGGGTGACTTATATAGTGAACGCCAGGACCCCAGCCGTTCCCCTGTTGCCAAGGGTTCAATGTACATAAAGATGAGACGTTACTGGTAACGCCAGCCTTAAATGCCTTAATGGCCTTAAAGATTACAGAGTGAACGCTCGTCCGTTGCCGCTCCAGATGACTCATGGTCTTCAATAGGTTAAGTGGATTCTTGTATGGTCGAGTGGTCGATTGGTCGAGCGACTTCAGGAAGGAGGGGTCTCCGAGTAGCTGGTCGGTCGAGTGGATTGCACTCGACACCTTTTTTGGGCCCTCCCTGATGTCTCTTAAGCTTCCTTGTTTCTAGGATAGTGACCTTGGATAGGGGTCATAGGTCAGGACTATGACCCTACCCCAGGTCTATATCATCATCATTAGCCCCCGAATGGATTGAGGTCCGAGTGAAAAGAAGGCTGAAGTTGAACTTGCTTCGACTATTGTGTTTCACAACTATTCATGTTTGCACGGAGGCCTATGTTGGAACTTCGGCTTCGTTTAAGTCGCCTTGATTGATTCAGAAGTTGCCGATTGGATTTATAACCTTTTTCGCCATGTACACCGCGTGCGACTGTTGTGGGATTTGACAGGATCGTCCGGGCCCACGCGTCAGCCACTCGGAAGTGGGTCCTTAAAAGGTGACGGGGCCGAGGCACCTGCACTATGCGCGTCCATTCCCCTTCATTCTCCTCTGTTTCTCCACCGCATCCGGCTTCTCCGCTCTCGATGCCGCCGCTCCGCCACCATGGGGAAGGAAAAGACGGCGACGCTGGAACGCACGAAGAAGGCGACGGGGGCGGCGAAAGGCAAGAAGACGAATCGGGGGTCTTCATCGCGGTCGGGGCTGCCGTCGGGTTGGATCCAGGGCGATTGGATCCGATCCTCGCTTCGGCAGGAAGATTTGGATGAGCTGGCCGAGTCTGGGCTGATCGTCCATGGAGCTGCGCGGTTGCCGGAGGGGGAGACGGAGCCGCAGCCGCGACCGGGTGAGTGTGTTCTGCTCGCCACCCATGTCGACCGCGGTTTCTCGCTTCCTCCGCACCCTTTTTTTCTGGGGTTTCTTGAATTTCTTCGGGGCCCAACTCCATCATTTTTCTCCCAACACCATCACATATCTTGCCACGTTCGTGTCCATGTGCGAGAACTTTTTGGGGTGTTGACTGCACTGGGGTCTTTTCAAGCACATTTTCATTATCCGCTCCCAGTCGATGAAGAAAGCGAATTCGAGTGATGAGAAAACACACGTGATTCAGATGTGTGGGGGTCTGGGTATCCAGAAGAGGAAGAGGAGTTCTTTCCCTTCAATGACCCTTCCTGAGTCGGCCAGAGGCTGGCAGTCGACCTAGTTCTACTGCCAGGATATCGTGACTCCAGGCCAGTCGACTGGACTTCCCCCTTTTTCATTCGATCATGTTCAGACCCCTTCCTCGCTGAAAGTGACCGCCGCGGAGAAGGTGGAGACAGTCATGCTGGTCGAGAGGGTGGTCCAGTTGATCAACCAGGGCGTCACCGGCATGGATTTGTTGGAGGTATTCCTTAGTCGGCGCATCCAACCGCTCCAGGCTCGTGACCACTCTATGTGGATGTATTCTGGAGCCGGCGACACCGCTCGGGTTCATCCAGAGGAGGTGCCGGCCAAAACAGTGGCCCAATGGCTGAGGAGTATTACAGGAAACAAGTACAACCCCAGGGGAGCCAGGAGAGTCGACCCCTTCAGTGACAGTAATCAGCCCGACAAGGTTCGACCTTTGTAAACGATTGCATTGGGTACTTTTTCCGACTATTCTTGGATCCGACTGACTTCTGCTCGACTTCTTGTCTTGTAGGTTTATACCGAGATGTACCCGAGGCCCAATGGTGAACAAGTTCTGGAGCAGGATCATGAGGGCGAGGACAGCGTGGAGGAGAGTGGTGAATGGGAGTCACCGGATGACGACGACGACGACGAAAGTGACAAGTCGGACGATGAGGAGGTAGTCGACTCACCGCCTCGTGCGGAACGTTGATCCAAACAGCATCACGATCCAGCGAGCAGGCGGGGCAAGACGCAGAAGCGTGCTCGGTCTTCAACTCCGGAGCCGACGGAGAAAATCGTCAAGCAGCCCAAGATCAACCCCTCAAAGGCTCGGAAGACCCTGCCCAAGATTAAGATGGATGTTCCTTTTGCTTCAGGGTAAATGTTCTTCCCGTGTTTTCTTGTGCCGATTGACTCTTCTGTTCTGACCGAATGGATTGTAAACTTTTTCAGCCCAGCCTCCGCCGCGACTGATATGGACATTGACAAGGTCCCAGACGACGAGGAAACCGATGACGCGGCTACCTCCAAAGCTAGTAAGTCCGCTCGACTCGAATTTATTCTGTCGATTGGATTGTTCGTCGGTTGAATCTCTGATGTTTTCTGTTTGTTGCAGCTCCACGAGATGTTGTCGTGCTTCCAGATGAAGAAGAAGTGCCTCTGATGGAAAGGAGGAGGAGGAACAAGGGATCGAGCGGAAAAGCACCTGAGGTTCAGGTTCCTCAGTCGACACTGGTGCCTAGGACGGAGGTCGAGCGATCCACAGATCCGGCTCGGACCAACTTCACTTTCACTATCCCGCTGACGACTGATCGCCCATCTGGGTCGACTGCTCAGACTCCTGCTGCTCCAGTACCACTCCACGCATCAAACCCAGTGTCTGCTTCGACTGCTCTGCCGTCATCGCTTTTTACTGCGTACCAAACTCCAGACGACCCGCCGAGTGCTGCCAAGGAAGCTCTTCTTCAACTGAATATTGTGATGGGGCACATGAAAGTGGTGCACGAGGCCAGTCAGGTGGCTTACAACGCCAGCGCTGCTCTGCAAACCAATGTCTAGGTTAGTTGATTTCCGACCGATCTTATTTCTCATACGATCACCCACTGGGGTGTGTCTGTATAGGCCTTCCACTCGAGTCGACTTGGATTGAGTCGAGTGTTTTTTTTGCGACTCGCGCTGGGCAGACCATGCCGAGTGTTGAATCAAACCAGTGGGGGCACGCTAAGTGCACCCACTGGGTTTAGTCCCCGAGACTGCGGTCGACTGTTTGCAGTCGGCCGGGGTCTGAGAATCTACTCCTCTCTCTTTTTTTACGACTCGCGCTGGGCAGACCATGCCGAGTGTTGAATCGAACCAGTGGGGGCACGCTAAGTGCACCCACTGGGTGTAGTCCCCGAGACTACCGTTGAATGTTTGATTCGGCGGTAGTCTTAGAGTAACTTTCACTGTGATGTTCTTTTGTTTCTGTCGACTGATATATCTTATATGCTGACCGCAGAAATCTCGTGATCTTGGGGCTCAACTTTCTGCACCGAACAAGCAACAAATCAGCCTCAATCTTGATCTGGAAATGGCCAAGAAGAATCTCAAGACCGCTCGTGACGAAGTAGCTGCCATGGGAGGTAACCAATCGTCAACTGTCCATCTTACGACTCGCAATTTTCCATGTGTTTTTTTAGTCACTTTGAACCGAGTGATTTCACTCGAACAGATGTGCGTAATGAAAACCGTCAACTTCAAGCTCGTCTGAAGAATGTTGTTTCTTTAGAGAAAATGAAGCAGGCTCTGGAGAAGAAGGATCTGGATCTTGCTGCTGCCCAGAAGGAGGCGCGAGAGAAAACGGCACTTACTGACAAGAAGCTGGCTTCAGTCGGCAAGTTAGAAGAAGAGAACTCCAAACTGAAGAACGCTGTCTCTGATGACAATCGGGAGGTCGAGCAACTGAAGAAAGATAAGGACAAGCTGACTGACGAGATTGGAAACCTCAAGGCCAAGAAGGGCGAGTTAGAATCAAAACTGGTCTTAAAGCTTGAAGGTATTGTTGTTCGACTGACTTGTTGCTGTCGATTGATAGGTTTTATCATATTGTCGACTCACTATTTACTCGACTGTGCAGAACTTTGTCAGGACTTTGAAGCAGAAACTGGGTGGGTCGAGACGGGTCTCGATCCCATAAATTGTCCGGTCAAAGATGACGTCGCAATGCATGTGCTGCGGTTGGAATCTCGCATGGACAGCGCAGTTGCTTATCTCGCCCGTCTGAAGGCGGCGATGACTCAGGTTGATGCTGAACTCTGGCCCCAGGCGGAACTGTCTCAAGACCTTGAGTCTCCGATGGCTCGACTGAATCAGATACCTGACCGAGTGCAAGAATGGAAGAAATCATCTGCTCGCTACGGCACTGATGTCGCCCTGTCATTGGTTCGAGTGCACTGCAAGGATGTCAAAGAAGACAAGCTGGCGGAGCTCAAGGTTGCTAACACCAAAAAGCACACTTTCCAGTCCTTCATGGATACTTTCCTTGACGCCACCACTCACATCGCAGACGGCATAGGCCTTGACAGTTTCTGCAATCCAGCCAGTCCTTCCCCTGACGAGTGGTCAAAAAACATTATGCTTCACCTTTATTTGCCTCGGAATGCCGAGTGATTGTGTAATCGTTAAACTCCTTCGGGCTTGACGCCTGAGTACTTTAATCCGTGGTCCGGAACTTTAGGATTTATCTGAACTTGGTTTATCTCTGAATATGCTTGTGTTTGCCTTTGAGTGGAACTTGTTCTTCACTCGGAATAGTCTTTGAACTTGTGCTGCAGCTCTGAGGGGGAGGTAACAGTCGACCTGCATCTCGTCGTCCTTGCGGATCAGGATGGAGCACACGTTGTACTTATGGCGCAGCTCTGAGGAGAAGGTCGTATTCGACCTGCACCTCGTCGTCCTTGCGGATCAGGATGGAGCGTACGTTGTATTTGTGGCGCAGCTCTGAGGAGAAGGTCGCAGTCGACCTGCACCTCGTCGTCCTTGCGGATCAGGATGGAGCGCACATCGTACTTATGGCACATCTCTAAGGAGAAGGTCGCAGTCGACCTGCACCTCTTCGTCCTTGTGGATCAGGATGGAGCATGTGGCCAAGTCCCCGAGCGAGAAGGTCGGTTCTCACTCGGAACGTATTTTATACTTAGGCGAGTACTGGACCGCAGCTAAGCCTCCGAGTGAGAGGGTTGCTCACCACTCAGTAGGATTTTTCAAACTTAGGCGAGTACTGGACCGCGGCTAAGCCCCCGAGTGTGAGGGTTGCTCAGCACTCGGTAGGATTTTTCAAACTTAGGCGAGTACTGGACTACAGCTAAGCCCCCGAGTGTGAGGGTTGCTCACCACTCGGTAGGATTTTTCAAACTTAGGCGAGTACTGGACCGCGGCTAAGCCCCCGAGTGTGAGGGTTGCTCACCACTCGGTAGG
>NC_057805.1:275520709-275533920 GCF_018294505.1 Triticum aestivum
ACTCGGTAGGATTTTTTCAAACTTAGGCGAAACGGATTCGCAACCAAGCCTCTGAGTGAGAGGCTTCTTCGCCACTTGGTAGGATTTTTTAAACTTAGGCGAAACGGATTCGTAGCTAAGCTCCCGAGTGAGAGGCTTGCTCACCACTCGGTAGGATTTTTTCAAACTTAGGCGAAATGGATTCGCAGCTAAGCCTCCGAGTGAGAGGCTTTCTCCCACACGGTAGGATTTTTTAAACTTAGGCGAAACGGATTCGTAGCTAAGCTCCCGAGTGAGAGGCTTGCTCACCACTCGGTAGGATTTTTTGAACCTAGGCGAAACAGGTTCGCAGCTAAGCCACCCACTAGGGGATTTAGAGAATAAAAAAGGAACAACAATCATTTATGAGACTGTTAAAAATGTGTCTTTAATAATCAAACTAGAAGGTATTTCTTATTACATCTCAACAGTCTGAAATCTTAAGTGTAAAACGTGCGGAGCAGCTCCGCATTCCAAGCGCGTGGCTCGTCTTTCTTGGGGACCATGACAACATTGGCGAGCCACTCGGAGTGGAAAATCTCTCGGATGAACTCAGCTGCCAGGAGCCGAGCCACTTCCTCACCAATTGCCTTTCTCTTCTGCACGGCGGACCATCGAAGATGTTCCTTGACTGGTTTCACTTTCGGGTCGACTCGCAAACGGTGGTCAGCCAGTCCCCTGGGTACACCCGGCATGTCAGAGGGTTTCCATGCAAACATGTCCCAGTTCTCACGGAGGAACTGGATGAGTGCTTCTTCCTATTTGCTGTCGAGTGATGTTGAAATATGAGTAGGAGCAGCATTAGGATCGGTCGGGTGAATATGAATCAGCTTCGTTTCACCGGACGACTGAAATGCAGAATCTGTGGCAGGTTTCTTAGCTCGCAACAAATCACTCGGATCTGCATTCTTCCGGTATTCTTGCATTTCGACTGCTGCCATTTGTGCATCGGCGATTTTTGAGCCCTTCTGGAAGCACTCTTCTGCCTTCTGCCGATTGCGAGTGATTGTGATCACTCCTCTGGGACCAGGCATCTTCAATTTGAGGTACACGTAACATGGTCGAGCCATAAAACGTGCATAAGCAGGCCTACCCAGAATAGCATGATAAGCACTCTGGAAATCCACTACTTCAAATGTCAACTTTTCCTTGCGTAATTCTTGGAATCACCGAAAACCACATCAAGGGCGATCTGGCCGAGTGATTCAGCCTTCTTGCCAGGTATAACGCCATGGAAACTCATATTGCTTTCACTAAGCTTGGACATCGGAATGCCCATTCCCTTCAAGGTTTCAGCATAAAGGATATTCAGGCTGCTACCACCATCCATTAGCACTTTGGTCAGTCGAGTGCCTTCAACAACTGGGTCGACCACCAACGCTTGCCTACCAGGGGTGGCTATACGCGCTGGGTGATCAGACTGGTCGAATGTGATGGCAGTCTGAGACCACTTCAAATAACTGGGTGTTGCCGGAGCAACCATGTTTACTTCTCTGTTGATAACTTTCAGTTGACTTTTTCTCTCCACATCGGCAAAAATCATCATAGTGGAATTGACGTTGGGAAAACCATCGTCATCTTCTTCCTTATCCTCATCCTTGTCCAACTCCTTTTCCTTCTCATTGGGTTGCTTTTCTCAGAACTGCTGGATCAGAACTCGTCACTATCGAGTGGTATGTTTAGGATAAATCAAATTACCTTCCTCATCTTTCTTGATGTGAATGTGGCATGGTAAATCCAACACATCATTTCCGGCTTGATCTTTCACTTTCTTGGGGGTCCAGGGCCCTTTGGGCTTCCCCTTGAACTTTCCTTGAGCCACGACTAAAGCTTCACCAGGAGCAGCTGGCTCGGCCTTGCGCTTCTATTTCCGACTGGAATTCCCTCCTCCGGTTTCTTGGGCGACTGTTTTGGGCTTGCCACTCTGGAGTCGGTCTTCCTCTTCGCCGTTAGCGTACTTGGTGGCAATCTCCATCATCCGAGTCAGGGACATATCCCCGGTCCGACCGAATTTCAGATTCAACTCTCGATACTTAATGCCTTCTTTGAAGGCACAAACTGCTTGGTGATCTGACACATTCTCCATTGTATGGTGCAACGTGATCCATCTCTGGATATAATCTCTCAGGGTTTCATTCAGTTTTTGCACGCAGTGCTGCAATTCTGTTAACCCTCCTGGTCGTTTGCAAGTACTTTCAAAAGTTCTAACAAACACTCGGACGAGTTCTTCCCAACTGAATATACTGCCAGGTGCTAACTGAGTCAACCATGCCCTGGCCGAGCCTTCCAACATAAGAGGAAGGTGCTTCATGGCTACGTCGTCATTGCCGCCACCAATCTGCACAGCCACTCGGTAATCCTCAAGCCAAGTGTCAGGCTTGGACTCACCGATAAACTTGCTGACTCCAGTCGCCAACCTCAAGTTGGGAGGAATCACTGCGGCCTTGATGGTCCTGCTGAAACACTCTGGTCCTGAAACATGCACTCTGCTGCCAGTCGTGTGATCTCTGCCATGGCCCTCTATGTGTGCTCTGTTCCTGTCAACTAGACCTTGAACGAGAATAGATCTCGCATCAAAGCCTGGCTCCCTTGGGTCGACTGGTATTCTTCGCTCGCCGCTGTGAGGGCTATCATCATGCTGCCGAGGCACATATGCCCCACTCCTCGGAGGAGGTGTGGGCACTCGACAACGGTCATCATGGCCGAGTCGGTGATCATATTGCTCGTGGTTTCTGTACTGATCCTGTCGGTGCCCACGTCCCTCACACCGCAGGGGCGATCTTGGGCTGTGAGCCGACAGAACTGTGTCTGCCATCACAGACCTGCTATGAATCCTATTCCGCAACTGAGACACTGCTGTGTTCTGCTCTCCAGCTGCTCGGAGCAAGGCCCGGATCTGCATCAAACCTCTGCCAGCTTCCGACTGGGAATGCTGAATTGACTCTGCTATTTGTGCTGCAGCTATGAGATTCTGAATCGGAGTGCGGTATACCTGAGGTTGAGGTGAAAAAAGCTGTTGTCGACTGGACTCAGGGATCCGCTGCCGAGCACGCTCGTCGAGTGCATGCTGCAGGTTCTCCAATCGAGTGCGCTCAGCCAAGTTGGCCAGGCGCGCCTCCTCCAAGGCCCGGGCTGTCGGATGTGGGGTTCCGGCAAACCCTTAAGGTTCGAACACTGGGGTGCGCGCAAAGTCTTTCCCTCCTACCGATCTACGCCCTAGCTCACTAAGATCTCGCGGACGAACTCGACGAACTCACAACACAGAAGGACACGAGGTTTATACTGGTTTGGGCCACCGTCGTGGTGTAATACCCTACTCCAGTGTGGTGGTGGTGGATTGCCTCTTGGGTTGATGATGAATAGTACAAAGGGAAGAACAGCCTCCTGAGGTTGAGGTGTTCTTGTGAGTAGGCTCTCGATCGGGTTGGATCAAGCCAAGATCAGATCAGATCCGATCAGATGCCCCTACTATGGTGGCTAGCTCTACTTATATAGGCCCTGGTACTCTTCCCAAATATCGAGCATGAAGGGAGCCAACAACGGCGGGCAAATTTGAAGGGGGACAACTAGTACAAGCTATCCTGACAAAAGCGGTCTTCGCCTGCGAAAAGCTCTGGTGGTGACG
Source organism: Triticum aestivum (assembly GCF_018294505.1). Taxonomy (NCBI): domain Eukaryota; kingdom Viridiplantae; phylum Streptophyta; class Magnoliopsida; order Poales; family Poaceae; genus Triticum; species Triticum aestivum. The sequence continues at coordinate 275,524,353 of NC_057805.1, forward strand.
CTGTCTTGGGATCCACGATGACCTCCGTCTTGCCCTCCTCCTGGTCTTGGTCTCATTGCACCAATATAGTAACCTTTGCCTGACGCCTCAGTACCCTTTGCCTGTGCTGGCCTCCTTAGCACCAAAGAGGAAATAAGGACGCTGCGCGCGCTGGCGCCCGCCTGGTGCCGTTCGTCATGGATCACGTCACGAGAGCCTCGTGAGGTTTGCCCCGCCTTGATATCTCCGCTCCTCGTGAGCCTGCCTGGCTAGGCTACTCTAGAGGAGGTCTTGCGTCGTCCGTTCTCGCGAGGCTTGGACCCTCGCGAGGGTCTTGGATGCCTTGTTGATGAAGATGGGCCACACGGCCTGCTGTCTTAGCCACGCCGTGGGCCGCAGGCAGGCAAGTCTGGGGGACCCCCGTTCCCAGAACGCCGACAGTAGCCCCCGGGCCCAAGGTGCGCTCGGGCTTGGCTTTGCGTCGAAGCCAAGGGTCAAGTTCGGAGCACCGCGGGCCCCAAAAGCCTGTGGCCTCGGTTGACGCGTGGCTGTTGATTGGACGTGGGCATCTCCGCTTCCCCACAGTGCCTCGGCAACTGCTTGCCCTGACAAAGGCTGGCGCGGGCAGTTCTTGCCTTCATTGCTTCTCCATCCCCTCACCCCAGATCCCCTTTCTCGCTCTTCACCGCCGCTATCTCCAGATCTGCTCCATCCTTGCTCTACATCTGCCGCCCATGGCGCTGCGCAAGGTCAAGACTTCCTCGGCACCGGCTTGGTACGAGCCCGCTCTTGAAGCACCCACCGTCACGGAGAAGAGCCTCGCCTCCGTGCGCTGCTGACGGCGGGGGAGAGCAATGAGTGGGGGAAGACGGAGCTCCGGCTCGCCTCTGACGAGCCGGAGCCTGAGGGGAGCACCTTCTTCCCCTTCTTCTCGAGCAGCGTCGCCGTTGGGTTGGTCCCTCCTTTCTCCGATTTCTTTTATGAAGTCCTCGACCACTACGGTCTGCAGGCGTTGCATCTCCATCCCAACTCTGTCCTCCTCCTGTCCATCTTCGCCTACTACTGTGAGGCGTACCTGGGCGTTATGCCGTCCATGGCACTCCTGCGCCATTTCTTCTTCCTCCGCGTCAGCGGCGAGCACACCTCCGGATGCGCTAATTTCGTCGCATGCGGCAAGGCCAACTCGATCTCGAGCACCGGGAAGAGGGCCGACAACATTCGATCCAAATGGGTCATGGTGGATGCCAAGCACGCTGACCCGCGTCTGGCGTTGCCAACGGCGGTGCCCCCTCCCAACGGGGGGTGGCCCAAGGCAGAGCTCGTCGATGTGCGGGCATCGTTAGTGTTGGGGTAGATGATTACCGACTTGAAGCCGGGTAATGCGAGGGCGGCCAAGGAAACGGGGGCGATGCTCCTGCGGGAGTTCTTGATGCTGCGGGTTGCCCCACTCCAGGCGCGTGCGCGCCCCCTCTGGGAGCTTGAAGAAGAGGAAAACAAGACCCACCTGAGGCCGGGGGACCTTCCTGGCGATGAATTGGACGCCATCCTGCGCCTAATAGTCGGGGACAACCAGGAGTACCCGCATAGCGCCTTCGTTTCCCTGTTCCAACGCAGGGACCGGGAGGAATTCGTCGCCTCCAGGCCGACTTTTGATGCGCGCGGGCTGGTACCGCCAGCGCTTCCGGGAGCTCCATCGGCGCAGAAACCGGTGGACGTGTCTTCTGGCGAGTCCCGCGGAGAGGGGGAAGAGGAGGTGGACTCGGAGAAGACTCTGGAAGAGGTGGGGGAGACTTCCCCTCTGAGCAAGGCCGAGATTCTCCACGCCCTTCCTGATGATGCCGAGGCCGACACCTACGAAGGGGAGAGGGAGCAACCCCTCATCCCGACGAAGGGTAGGTCGTCGCTGGTGGCCCGTGGTGCCGCCTCCACCCTAACACCTCCTGGGGCCGGATCCGGTTCTGCCTCCGCACCGCCTGGCGCCGCCGGAGCCCACACGCCTGCCCCTCAGGTCCCGATGCTATCACGCTTCAAGCTTCCCAAGCGAAAGGTGGAGTACTTCGCGGTGGACCGGTAGGTGCCTTGAGCTTTGCTTTATCCCTGCTGGTACTTGTTATTTCCTGACGCTCGCCCTTGGTTGATCAGGCCGACATCTTCGGCGAAGAAGAGGAAGGAAGATACGGCGGCCGTGCCCCCCTCCATAGAGAAAGGAGTCAGCAGCGCCCGCATCTCCCCAGCCCGGTCGTCCTCGCGAGGCCAAGAGGAGCACCGCGGCGGGGAGTCAGCCCCCAGGGTCCCGCTGGCTCCGGAGGTGCCGGCGCCTGGTACGGCTGATGAGGTCCCATCTGCTCCGGAACCCGCAATCCCCCAGGCACTGGTGATGATGTCGCCTCCTCCCTCTGCTTCACCACCACTCCCAGGTTCTTCTGCTGCTGTTGCTCTGGAGCTTGCTCTTTCGGAGATGACCCAGCTACAGGCGGATCTTCTGAGCGCGGACCCACGTCTTGTGGCCGGGCGCCTGTAGCTGGCGTCAGGCTGGCTCCACTCCAACTTGGCCATTCGCGCGGCGCTGGGCCAGGCCGCCGCGGCTTCTGAGAAGGAGAAGCAGAGTGCCGCCAACGCCGCGGCCGATCGCAAGATGGCTCTAAAAGACGCCAAGGCCCCCCGTGACCGCTGCCGGGCGCTTGAGGACGAGTTGCAGAGCCTGCGCGACAAGCACGCTGAAGAGGTACGCTGCCGCCAAGCGAAGGAGGTGGAGATGAAGGCCTGGGAGGAAGCCGTCAAGAACCGTGATGCTGAGCTGGCGGGGCTGGGGAAGAAGCAGGCCGCTGAGCGCAACCGGTTGGAAGAGTTGGAGCGGAAGATAGGGACGAGGGAGGCCGATCTTAATGCCAAGGCGCGAGTCCTGGCCGAAGACCGCGTGGCCTTCGCCGATCTCGAGACGAGATCTTGCAAGGCGCTAAGACGCTTTACGAGCACGGCCTGGAGAAGCCTCTGGACACCGACGAGGACGGCCCCGCCCAGCTGCTTCCTCTCGTGGTGAAGGCGCTTGAGGAGGTCGTTGATGGCCTCGGTCCCATGGCAGAGGCAGAAGCTCGCGTCCTGTCTTCAGCCGCACTTACTCGCGTCTTCAGCCATCTGCACCTCCGCAACCCCAACGCTCGCCTTGACGAGCTGCTGGAGCCTGTGGTTGAAGATCACTGCGAAGCCGCCGCCGCAGCTGTACAAGGTCAAGTGGAGGCCTTGCTGGGGAGGTTCCGCGGCTTTGCCTCCGATCCTCTGCCTGGCGACGCCGCGGATCCTGCGGCTGGTGGTGAAGGTGAGAACATCGTTGCCCACGGGGGAGCACCTTCCGCAGGCGATGGCGATATCCAGGGGTGACCTGCGGCTATTCTTCCCGTTTCATTCCTGCAACATATATCAGGCCTCGTGGAGGCGTTTAGACTTTTCATTTTGTATTGTGAGAACAATATTCTTCTAATATTTGCTTCGAGATTTTGCGTTTTCCTTCCTATTTTCTTTGTTCTGCGTCGGCAGAGCCCGGCCCCGCGCATACCTCAACCGCCATTGGGCCAACCGGAGACCAGGACGGTCCAAGGAGTGAGGGGCTACGTGACCAGTTAGGCTCCTGAGTCGCGATACTCAGGAGTCCCCCTTGACACGCAAACAACATGTGGGGAGAGTTCGTGAGGATAGATTGATGTTCTACGTCGGCAGAGCCCGGCCCCGCGCATACCTCAACAGCCATTGGGCCGACCGGAGACAAGGACGGACCAAGGAGTGAGGGGCTATGTGACTAGTTAGGCTCCTGAGTCGCGATGATCAGGAGTCCCCCTTGACATGCAAACAATTTCCAGACCTGCCCTCGTCGAGGCCCCGGGAGGGGCGCGCGACGCCCAGGTCCGGGGGACCTGGTTGGGTGGCGTGCGCTTGGGCGTGACCCGAGCACAGCCCCCGTGCCCAGCCCCCTTGTGCGACTCTCTCGAGGGAAGGCGTCGTGGTGAGGCTGGGCACTGAGCTCTGGGCTCCCTGAGGTTGGTGCGACCGTGGGGCCGCCCTCAGTTGTTTATCACCAGCGCGGAGCATAGTGCTTCTGCTTGTGCACGGGCATAGCCGCTCCTTGGCAGTGTCGACAGCCAGCGTGGAGCATGGTGCTTCCACTTGGGCGTGGGATGGGGGCCCCCTCCGGGAGGAGCCCCCGGGGCGTGTACAGCCCCGCCCTGACACATGGCTTGCACGGTAGGGCTGCGAGGTGTATCTGGGCACTCGTGAGCCAGCGCGAGACTCACAAGGCCCTACCTTAAGGTGGGTTGCGCCTGGTCTTGAGTCTTGGTGACTGTATGTCCCTGTAAGGTGGTTAGATGCAAGCACTCTACGTCCTCAGGTCCCGGCCCTCGAGCGAGCTCAGCCGCCGCTGGTATGCCATCGCGATGCCGTGGTCAAGGCCATGGGGTGAATGCTGGAGAGCCAGTAAGAGCTCATGAGTCACGATGCTCAGGAGCCCCCCTTTTAACGTGCAAGCGAATTGCATAGGATGAACATACCCGTGGCGGGCGGCAATCGAGCGGGCAATAGCTGTTGGCAGGTTAAGCATGGAGAGCAGATCAACTTGGATAAATGCAGGAAGATACATGCCACTGGGTCCGGCCCAAGCTGCTTGGGGATGATGCAGCCCGAGGGGCGCCCCCAGCAAGGTAAGCTAAAGACATAAGCAAAAGGGATACATGCCACAGGGACGGACCCATGTGGCCTGGGAATAATGCTGCCCGAGGGGCGCTCCCAGCTTAAACGAGCTTGGAAGATGTCACCTGGTTCTGTAGACGAAGTAGAGTTGGTGCAGCTGAAGGCGTGCATTGAAGAAACGACTCCTCATGAGCCACCGGGACCCTGAGCCTCGGGAGGCTCTGGGGGCTCGGGAGGTTCCCTGAAGACCGTCTCCATCTCCTCTAGGACGGCGTGGTACCTGGCCTCCTGAGCCGCCAGGACACGCCGCATGTTGCGCCGATAGGCCGATGCCACGCTCGGCAAGCCGAAGGGCATGCGAACGTAGCTGTGTGGCGGGCCCTCGCAGCGGCCCACACGCGAAGGCCAGAAATGCTCCTGAGATGCGGCCCTGTTGAGCCCTGGGACGTTGACGCAGACACGCAGCTCGGCATCCTCGCCTGGATGGGGAGCTGCGCCCTGCGAGCGGCGGTCGCCGCGTGGCTCTTGCGTCTTGCAGTTCCTGTGTGGTCTTGGTGATGAATTCTTGGGTGGTGGGCACTCCTTGCCCTGTGCTCTCCTGAGGGACACACGCCGCGAAGCACGCTTCCAAGTGGTGCCCAAGCGCCTCCCTCGTGAGGTTGGCAAGGTCTGAGGCCCTCCAAAAGAGAGCCCCCGAGCCCTGCCCGAGGAGGGCGCCGGGCGCGCTTTCCTATGCGATGGAGGGAGGCGCCCCTGGGATGGGCGCTGATCGTGATGAGGCTCCTGCCGCGACGCCATCCTCCTGAGGTCCTGAACGGCGCAGCCGCTTCTTCTTAGGGATGGCCTCCGGATGGCCTTCATTTCTGCTGTCGGGGTCATCGATTGCTGCGGCTTGAAAGGCGCGCTCGAGGGAGCACACCGCATCCCTCTCTTCACACGGGTCCGTGATGATTCCTCCGCTTCCTGGCATCTTGAGAACGTTGTAGCCGTGATGAGTGACTGCCATGAACTTGGCCAGGACTGGATACCCGAGGATGGCATTGTACGGCAGGCGAATGTGCGCGACGTCGAAGTCGATGAGCTCGGTGAGGTAGTTCTTGCGCTCCCCGGAGGTGACAGGCAGGCGGACCTGCCCTATCGGTGTGGTGGAACCGTCGGTCACTCCTGAGAAAGGCTTGGTGGGCTGGAGCTGTTCATATGGCACTTGGAGGTTGTCGAACGTGTCGACGGATAAGACGTTGAGCCCTGCGCCGCCGTCGATGAGGGTCTTGGTGACCTGCACATTGCTGATGACTGGGGAACACAACATAGGGAGGGCGCCAGCGGTGGCTGCGCACTTGAGCTGATCTGCTGAGTTGAAAGTGATGGCACATTTGGACCACTTGAGCGGGCGCGTGGCCTCGAGCTTGGGGAGCACCGCGTTCACCTCGTGAGCGAACTGTTTGAAGATGCGCTGAGAGGCTGGGGCCTGGGCGCCGCCCAAGATGCAGGCGATCGCATGCGGCTCCTGGAAGCCCCCAGCCCCCTCGTCCTGGTGGTGGTCATTGTTCCTTCTTGGTGGCGGCAGCGGGGGAAGACCGGTGTTGCCCTGGGGGCGATCCTCACGACGCGGGTACCTCCAGGCGCCCTCGCATGGTTGGTCCTGCCAGCGGTCCTCACGAGGCCGGTCGCACCACTCCTGGCGCGGGCCACGGTTGTCCCAGTGTCCGCCTCCTCGTCCTCCTCCGCGGCCGTAGCCCCGGTCGTTGCGCTCGGGGCGTCGACCGTAGCGTCCTTCCCGTATGGCTCTGAGCTCTTGACAGTCATTGGTGTTGTGGGTGTTCAGGTTGTGGAAGGCGCAGAACGGTCGGCCGTTCTTGGATGACTCGGGCTGATCTCTGCCCCGCTTGGTGTCAGGCTCCGCTGCGAGCACAGCTGCCTCCTTGCGCTTCACGTCCTTGGCCTTGGCCTTCTCCTCCGGTCCTGTAGCTGGCAGCTCAAGGAGAGAGAGGCGCCCCTCCTCAGCTCTTGCGCACTTGGTCGCCAGGTTGAACAACTCCTGAGAGGTGCAGAGCTCCTCGTGGATGGCGAGCTCTTCCTTCATCTTGACGTCACAGACGCCGTCGAAAAACACGGAGATGATGGCCTCGTCCGTGACCTTGGGGATCTTGAGGCGGGTGTTGTTGAAGCGCTGGATGTACTTCTGGAGGGTCTCTCCTGGTTGTTGCTTGATGCGGCGCAGATCACCCGCGGCCAGTGGGCGGTCGCGAGTGCCCTGGAAGTTGGCAACGAAGCGATCGCGCATCTCGACCCAGGAGGAGATCGAGCCGTGCTGCAGGTTCAGGAGCCAGGAGCGAGCTCCATCCTTGAGAGCCATGGTAAACCAGTTCGCCATGACTTTTTCGTCGCCGTTGGCCGCTTCGATGCTCAGCTCATAGAGCTGCAGGAACTCTGCAGGGTCGGCGGTGCCGTCGTAGCGAGGAGGCAAATCCGGCTTGAACTTGCTTGGCCAGGCGACGCTACGCAGCTCCGGGGTGAAGGCACGGCAGCCAGCCGTGGTTGCCGGGGCCCGCTTCAGAGGTGGAGCTTGGTCTTGACGAGGCCCGTGCTGCGCCGCTGCAGGCGGTGCGCGGTCTTGACGAGGTGGCGCGGGGAGCGCAGGTGCAGCCTCTTGCAGCCGCTGGATTTCTTGGCAGCTTCTCTCTTTGCGCGCAGGCACCGGGCATGGTGGATCACACCGCGGGGGCGCGCGCCTTGGTGCCAAGGCACCGTCTTGGGGCAGAGGCGGCAGAGGCACGCCATGAGCCTCGTCGCCCATGGCCGGTTGAGGGGGAGGCAGAGAGAGGGGCGGCGCCGGAGAGCCCCCTGCGGCACGGACGAGCTCGGCGACGCGGTCGAGCCACTCCTCATAGAGGTCGTCGACGGGGCGGTAGCGCAGGAGTTCGTTTGCCGCGAGGAGCGCGGCCCGCGCATCCATGGGAGCGCGGCACGCATGGGACGAAGAACCGGTAGGGGTGAGCGATGGAGTGGCGGTGCAGCCGTCCTGCCGCACTGAAGGATGCAGTGAGGACGTCTGCTGCTCGTTCCCCGCCGGGCCGGTGGCAGCGTTAGCGGCGGGAGACGGGGAACAACGAGGTGGCCCGCCGACGGGAGCCGTCTGAGCGACACGGGCGGTGAGGGCAGCCCGACGCTCAGCCCGAGCACGGCGAGCGTCCGCCATGGAGACGACGGAGCGATGGAGCGACGAACTGATGGAAGGGAAGCTACGGCGCAGCCCTACCTGGCGCGCCAAATGTCGGATGTGGGGTTCCGGCAAACCCTTAAGGTTCGAACACTGGGGTGCGTAAGAAGACTTTCCCTCCTACCGATCTACGCCCTAGCTCACTAAGATCTTGCGGACGAACTCGACGAACTCACAACACAGAAGGACACGAGGTTTATACTGGTTCAGGCCACCGTCGCGGTGTAATACCCTACTCCAGTGTGGTGGTGGTGGATTGCCTCTTGGGCTGATGATGAACAATACAAGGGAAGAATAGCCTCCTGAGGTTGAGGTGTTCTTCTGAGTAGGCTCTCGATCGGGTTGGATCAAGCCAAGATGAGATCAGATCCGATCAGATGCCCCTACTATGGTGGCTAGCTCTACTTATATAGGCCCTGGTTGTCTTCCCAAATATCGAGCGGGAAGGGAGCCAACAACGGCGGGCAAATTTGAAGGGGGACAGCTAGTACAAGCTATCCTGACAAAAGCGGTCTTCGCCTGCGAAAAGCTCTGGTGGTGACGCTGTCTTGGGCTCCACGATGACCTCCGTCTTGCCGTCCTCCTGGTCTTGGTCTTGTTGCACCAATATAGCAACCTTTGCCTGACGCCTCAGTACTCTTCGCCGCGCTGGCCTCCTTAGCACCAAAGAGGAAATAAGGACGCTGCGCACACTGGCGCCCGCCTGGTGCCGTTCGTCATGGCTCACGTCACGAGAGCCTCGTGAGGTTTGCCCCGCCTTGATATCTCCGCGCCTCGTGAGCCTGTCTGGCTAGGCTACTCCAGAGGAGGTCTTGCATCGTCCGCCTCGCGAGGCTTGGACCCTCGCGAGGGTCTTGGATGCCTTGTTGATGAAGATGGGCCGCACGGCCTGCTGGCTTAGCCACGCTGTGGGCCGCAGGCAGGCAAGTCTGGGGGACCCCCGTTCCTAGAACGCCGACACGGGCCTCGGGGGTTTCTCCAACGATGGGAGTGTGAAGTGCATCCATATTGCGGCGGCGAAGCTCTTCCCTCTGCGGCGAAGAAAGGGGCTCTGGGCGGTACTCCTCGTGAACGCGTGACGGATCGCCGCCACCATCACCGCCGTCGCCGCGGGGGAAGCCAAGAGGACTGCGCGGTCCATTGACCATCAAGACTTCAGCCACGGGACCGCTGCTATCACTACAAAAAAAGACACATCCGTGACATTTTGGGCCGAACGAATTTTTTTCCTGTCATACATATGACACTTCTATGACGATAATTGTGACAAAACCCGGTATCATCATAGATGTGGTGGGCTCCTACTTCTATGACAAAAAATCATGACAGAAAATGGGCTTTTCGTCCTGGGCGGGCCGGAGACGTAGCTGCATGACATTCTTTGGGCCGTCCATGACGGAAAAAACCATGGTACAAGTGAGGGCGAGGAAAATTTCGGGGAGTTCCCGGTTACGGTGGGAGGCCGGGGGCCGAGCGATGCGCGTTTCTCTCGTACACGTACGCGCGTGTGTGCGAGGCGTTGGCTCTAACTGAACCCGAGCGAGGCGTTGGGCTCTAACTGAACCCGAGCGATTGCACTACAGGCTACGCGTTATTGAACCCGAGCGATCGATCGATGGCTGTTAACTGAACCCGATCGAGCGATTCCTTCGCTACTGCTGCTAACTGAAGCCGATCGATTGGATGAAC
>NC_057805.1:275534334-275551017 GCF_018294505.1 Triticum aestivum
GAGGGCTGGATGAACAGTAGACGGTGGAGGGGTGCCCGTGGAGGGGTGGTTGAACAGGACCCCGTGGTGTGGAGGGCTGGATGAACAGTAGACGGTGGAGGGGTGGTTGAACAGTAGCCGGTGGAGTAGCGCGCGGTGGAGGCTGGATGAACAGGAGCCCGTGGAGGCTGGAGGAGGTCGACGGTAGCCTGTGGAGGCTAGAGGAGGTCGACGGTGGAGATGAACAGTATCCCGTGGAGTCCCGTTTTGCGGTACGCAACACCCCTCCCGATCAACAGGACCCCCATTTCGACCGTAGCGCTCCAACACAAGTCCGTTTCCTCCGTTTTGCGGTACGCCACACCCCTCCGGATCAACAGGACCCCCGTTTCGACCGTAGGAGGTCCGTTTCCTCCGTTTTGCAGTACGCCAGACCCCTCCCGATGAACAGGATCTCGTTTCGAACGTGGCCGATCGAACACAAGGCCGTTTCCTCCGTTTTGCGGTACGCCAGGCCTCGTTTCCATTGCCTATTCCGTCCAAGCCCTCCCGATGAACACGACCACGCATTCCGTTCCGACCCAGCCGGTTGGCTCCCATGCGTTCCGTTGCCTCCCGATGAACACGACGCATTCCGTTGCCTCCCCATGAACACGACGCATTCCGTTGCCTCCCCATGAACACGACGACGACGCTGTTTCTCCGTTCCGACCCAGCCATGTACACGAGCCCTGGTCGTACGTATGCGGGAGTAGGCATTCGAGACCCTACCCGTATGTACGTACGTGGCCGTATTTTCTTTCTTGCACCCCGGCCGCTGTACGTACGTGTACATGCTATGTACGCGCCTCTACTACGACACGTGCGCGCCTCTACATCGACTAGTATATATGTACGTACACGTTCGCGACCAGAATGACAACGCTACGCACGCTTCGACCAGGTGGGTCCCGACTGTCAGGCACTTCCTTGCCTGCAAAGATGTAGCTGGTGGGTCCCAGCAGTCAGGGGGGTGAATCGTTTTTTTGCCCGGACGCACTTCCTTGCATGCGAAGATGTAGCTGGTGGGTCCCAGCAGTCAGGGGGGCGAATCTTTTTTTCGGACGCACTTCCTTGCGTGCGAAGATGTAGCTGGTGGGTCCCAGCAGTCAGGGGGAAAAGTTTTTCTCGCGAAATACGGTGGCCCGTCCGGTGGGTCCCCGCTGTCAGGTGGAGGAATAATTATTTTGCGCGTAATAAGGAGGCACTTCCTTGCTGCGGCTGTGGACCCAGCTCTCAGCCTCTCCACGTACAGTCCACGTCCGATGGAAGCCATTCCTTGACCACGTTGACCATGCCGCGCCGAGAGCACCAGGGCGGTGGACGACGGCGAGGCCTAGGAAGGGGACGACGCGGAGCCGGGGAAGACGCGACAGTGGATGCCCACGCGTAGAGGAGTATGAGGGTTAACTCGTCCGGCTGTGGTGTGAGGCTGCCATCGCCGCAGAATAACAGGGGGTGTGGGTGCGTAGAGGGCTGGCCTGGCCAGCGGTGGGAGTAGTAGGGGGCGGTGAGGCCTCCACGGCATCACAGCCGGCCACGGGCGGCAGGAGCAGGCGGCACGACCGGCGCTGCTTTGGGCGGCTGGAGCAAGAAGACCAGAGGTTGAAGAAGCACTACAGCCGTTGGATGGACATCGTACGGTCACTGGAGCTAGAATTGTTCATATATTGACTAAAGTTGACAAAGGCCTCTGTCCCAGTTAACTTAGTAGGCCCACAAGTCAGCCTCCCACCAAGGTGGGTCCCAGCTAGCAGGGGGTATTCATTTTTTTGTGCATAATAAGGAGGCACTTTCGGTGGGTCCGAGCTGACAGCGGGGGAAACGTTTTTTTTCGCGAAATACGGTGGCCCGTCCTGTGGGTCCGAGCAGTCAGGGGGAAACGTTTTTTTTTCGCGAAATACTGGTGGCCCGTCCGGTGGGTCCCTGCTGTCAGGTGGAGGAATAATTATTTTCCGCGTATTAAGGAGGCACTTCCTTGCGGTTGACGTGGACCCAGCTGTCAGCCTCTCCACGTACAGTACTCTTCGGATGGAAGTCGGTCGTTGACCACATTGACCACGCCGCGCCGAGAGCACCACGGCGGTGGACGACGGCGAGGCCTAGGAAGGGGACGACACGGAGCCGGGGAAGACGCGGCAGTGGAAGCCCGCGCGGAGAGGAGTACGAGGGTTCACCGGTTCTGCTGCGGTGTGAGGCTGCCGCCGCCGCAGAATAATAGGGGGTTTGGGTGAGTAGAGGGATGCCCTGGCGAGCGGTGGGAGTAGTAGGGGGCGCTGAGGCCTGCGCGGCAGCACAGCCGGCCACGGGAGGCGGGAGTAGGCGGTCCCGCCGGCGCTGCATTGGCGGCTGGAGCAAGAAGATCAGAGATTGAAGAAACACGACGGCCGTTGGAACTACATCCAACGGTTACGTCTGCTAGAATCGTTTGTTGACGTATATAATAACTAAAAAAATCTTGCATACGCGTCAACTAAACAGGCCCACAAGTCAGACCACTCCCTCTTTTTTTAATAATTTATATATAGCTCATGGCAACTTCTTATGCAATTTATTGCAGTCGTTTTTTTGGTTGGCCAGGGCCAATTTCGCATATTTCTGTGGGTTCGAAACTATTTTTAATACCGAAATGTCGAGCCAGATTTGAAGTACTTTGAAGATATATTTAAATTAGGTTAATGCCCAGTGAAATAGGAATCTGAAAATGTGAAAAAAATCAGAAATTATAAAGTAATTGCCAATTTGTCATCTGTTTTTATATTTACAACCCATTTCATATTACTTTCAAGATTTGCAGGCGTCTTGAAAGAGTTGCAGCCCATTAGGGCGTAGAAAAATAAGTAGGCCTGGATTGGGTATTCTTCAGAAAAAATAAACTAGGCTCATTTTCACAAAGAAAAAATAGCTGGGCTGGTCACATGGTGAACATAAAATATAAGCCTGGGCTAGACGGGCCACAGCCCAGTTCAAACCCTGCTCCGTCTCAACAATACCGAACAAAAAAAATACTGCTCGAGTAGCTATGTCCCAGGTGTTAGCCGATCTTGTGCTGTTCTCTTGTCTATTGACTATATACGCTCACAATGTCGTGGGTCCCAGATGTCAGGAAAACACTAGGAGGAAGCATTTTATTTTTCCATACGCTGACGTGGTGGGCCCCTACTGTCATCCTCTCCACGTACTTCTGCCGATTCCTGTTGTTTGTTGACCATGTTGACAACGCGAGAGGGCGGTGCGGCGGCGAGCGCACCAAAGCGCGCGGAGGACGTAGGCGTTAACGATTTAGGAGACGGTGGGGCGGCGATGCGTGCGCTGAGGCGCAGCCAGCCGTGGGAGGCGGAAGCAGGCGGCCCCGCCGGCGCTGGTTTGGTTTTGGCGGCTGGAGGAAGACAGGACTGAAGAAACACGACAGACTGTAAAAGCAGTAGGAGTACTTAACAACCTTAACTGAAACCAGCAGGGGCACTTAACAACCAAAGCTGAAAGCAGTATGAGTACTTATACAGGTTCAACCATACAAAGCACACCTCGAACAGTGCTACTTTGCCTACAGTTAACCAAGGGTGAGGCCGCCAAGCCCCAGGACAAGGCCCAGGCGCCACCCCGCGCATCCACAACCTTCTGAAAGCGGCTTCATCTCGCAACGTGGTCAATAAACAGGATATTCGCTTTAGAGCCATGGAAAAGCATGAACATAATCTTCTGTCCTATTCTCCAAGATGGACGGGCCTTCATTATTTGAGACCACCCATGAATAAGTATCTTTTCACCTCCAAGGGGAATTGAGTAGGTCGACATAAACATCATGTTGTGACCAAGCGCAAGTCTGACCCGACCATGGTCAGGCATCTGTATAGGAACAATAGAACTCGACAGTTCCTGTTTCAAGAAGATCACAGCTGTAAAACTGTGTATAAGCAATAGTTTATGAACAACATATATAACAGAAAATAGCTCGTACCATAAGTTTCTCGACTCTGTTGGACCTGTTCAACGAGTGCAGCAGTGGCACACATATCCCACGTGGCCTTCCACCATTGAAACGCCCCACAAGGACCTCAAGACGATCAATAAAGTGTAGGAACTTGTGGATGTCGATCCAGTCAACTTCAGTGCCATTAGTAGCAGCCGAGTTATTACAGAGTAACAAACGAGCAGACTGCTTAACTCTGAAAAAACCTACACGTGCCACCAATTATAAGAAAATATTAGTTAGAAGTTGCATCTTCGTGAGAGATTCGTTGCTACTTCTAAAGTTAAATTGTGATTAGTTAGACAGAATAGGTGGATTAAGAAGTAATCGAGGCAACAAGCAAGAACCAGATACAAAACTAACATGGATGAACAATTGGAACGACGTCGGGGTGGAAGATCGCAGTGAAGATGAGACCAGGTTCTGCTATTTCCATCAACATTCGCGCGCCAACTTTCAGTCCGTAACACTTGAGAAAGTTTATCCAAGTTCGGCCATAAAAAAAGCAGCGATCTTCTTGGTTCATGAACCCAACTCGGAACTTATATCCATGGCTTGTCTTCACTGTGACCATTAAACTAGTGTATTCAGTTATGGCAAGGCCGAGCATCTTGAGTACATGTGTTCTGGCAGAGCAAATAATACACTGCAGGAAAAATAATATGAGAACACAACATGTTCAAAAAACCCCCACCCTCCCGGATAGAAAAGAGGATTCTAGGAACATACTGTGCGCGTTTCAAAATGCTGTGTTAGGATGAGAAGGAACAAGTGTGGCGTCTCGCCGAGGGCACATAAACCTGTAGGGTACTCGCACTTTGGGCACTGCAAATGAAACACACTAGATTCAGTAGGAAGAAAAATGCATCAACGGCGGCGGCTGCCATCCTAGGATTACCTGCGACCAAGGGACTTGGATTTATCGGGGATGGATGAAGAATTCGTACCTGGTTCTCCATGAGAAAACCCTATGCAATCGCCGAGAGGGGGTTTTCTCTGAACAAGTAGACAAGGGAGAAGGGGATTCAGGCCTAGTGAAATATTGCCGCTTCGTCCATCCAGCTTACTGCTAAAGCTGGAAAGGGGGGGGGGGTTGTGATTTGATGGCTCATTGGGCATTACTGCGGCGCTACGACCGGGGTGTGTCTACCGTGAAGTTGTGCACTCTAATTTGTGCATATGGCACGTGGACCCCGTTGTCAGTTGCCCCACATATCAGCGAAAGGAAGTAGAAAGACAGGAGTAACTAGTTACACATAAATATATTTTTTGACAGAGAGATACTCCCTCTGTAAAGAAATATACAAATCTTTTATATCACAGGCTCACCTTGCCGAGAAATATACTCCCTCTGCAACGCACGGGCATTATGGGGGTTCAGCTGAGAATATAATACTCAGATAGGCTCATGGTTCTGGACTTTGGGCCGCAGGCCGACCCTGCATGTTTGGGGGTCCATGTGTTCTACCTCAGCGCTTTTCATATTGCAAGCGATCGGTACGGCGCTGGTTTTAGATGCTGTCGCAAGGCGAATACACAAAATTGAATAAAGCAGGGCAGCTGTTGGAATGAAATCGAACGACAGTTCCTAACGAGCAATCAGAGTTGCAATTCTATCAACGATATACCATGTGATAAATAATACTGTCGTACTACTTATACACACAGGACACTTGTTTCACCATGCCAGATTATTACATCAAAATCTCTCGGAGGATAGATCAGTTCGGCAGTTGCGTGCTGCTACTGAAGAATTTCAAAGTTGATTTGGACCAGCTCTCCTTGCCGAGAAAGTTCGATTTTGACATCATCCCCTACCGCAAGATATGATTTAGATTTGAACCTTGACCATCCTTTAGCATCAATCATCATGCGACCATCCTTTGTACTTACGGTATATTGAGCAGGTTCATTCACAC
This sequence comes from Triticum aestivum, assembly GCF_018294505.1. NCBI lineage: Eukaryota > Viridiplantae > Streptophyta > Magnoliopsida > Poales > Poaceae > Triticum > Triticum aestivum. Next base: position 275,540,245 of record NC_057805.1, read on the forward strand.
CAAGGCTGCGCATGGTAAGAGAAACTTGGCCGCGGTTGCCCGAATTGTTGAACGACTCCCTCGTTGCTCTAGGAATTCTCTGTTTGCAAACAAGAAGACATACCCAAATAGTTAGATCAACACAGTGAATCATGTGAAACAACATGGAAAGAAAAAAGAACGAAGCACTTGGGCGGCCAATGCTTACCAAGAAGGTGGACATGTTGGTTTTTGTAAGGACTTTGGTATATGAAGTGCGAACTGCAGCCCAGTCTTTTGCCGGTGCAACTGCACGGGCCAGAGCAGATGCAAGTGCAAGTGTTGGTGCAGGTGCCGAAGCCGCTGCTGCTGCCGGAGATGGTGCTCCTTGTAGAGCTGGTGCTGGTGTCGGAGCAGGTGCCGGTGTTGATGCCCGATCCTCCGGTAGATCAGACTGATCCGCTGACGCGGTCGGTGCCCAATCCTCAGCTGGATCAGACTGAGCCGCTGCCGCTGTTAGTGCTAGAGCAACTGCCGGTGCTCGATCTGTGCGAGACAGCGGCGATCATGTCTGGTCTGCTATGATCAGCTTTCTAACTTGACTAGGATCCGTGACCGTGATCCAGTATTTTTCTTCATTTCTTTTAAACACGAGAAGGACTAATTGTGGCGTTTTTGTTAAACCAAACTGCAGTTCATCATAGGGATTCAGCTTGTACTCAGACAACAGACTGATCCAATTTTTTCCAGTAATATAAGTGATGGACAGTGCCTTCGTTACTGACACGACATAAGAAGTGAAACCTGCAAAAATATCCATCGTAGAGCAAACCAAACGGTTTATTCTATGATGAATGTCACATGGCAAAACCTGCATCGTAAAATTGCAGGAAAAGAAAGAAAACATGACATTAAATCAATAAGATTTAGACAGTAAATCAATAAGATTTACTTGATGTGACATGAGTGAATGCTTACCAGGAAATCACTATGTTGAAGTACTAAACAGAAGATTGATCGTCCAACTACGGGTGGCATGCAGGGGCCCCGCCTACTCCCACAAGCAGGACATTCCAAAGGTCATGACAAATCGTATGGACCGAACATCGATGGGACTGGAAATCCTGGTGGGTGCGACAAACCCTACAATGCATACAGATATTGGAGTGTAACCATAATTGATAAACCGTCCTCACAAAAAATATGATCTGGATACTTCAAAATATACAGACTGAATTGAGTGGACAGACATTAACATAGACCGTTCACACACCAAAAGCGTAGTACTAATAAACAATACAGGGTTCACAAACACAAATCAAGTACTGAACAATAGTACTTACTACAGACAAGCAAAGTTGCACTAACTAAACTCTGCAGACTATTTCTTGCCACCGACCTACGGGATGAACCCCGCATAACTAACTAGGCCATGGACTTCATGTGAGATGTCTACATGCACCATCACCATCTTGTCAACCTTGGAGAACCTAACAGAGTGGTCTTTCCACTCATAAACATGATGATGAAGATAGGCCGCATCAGATTTGTTGGGAAGCTTTACAAGAACCACACCCTTCGTAATCGAAGGCACAACCAAGAAATTGTTGTGGTCAAGTACAGCCTCGAGAACACGCCTGGCAACAATGCTACAGGAAAACACTAGTTCAGGACACGTGGCGACAAGGACACAGCAGCTGGATAGTTCAGCAGTAGAACTCATCATCAGGTCTTCCAGTTCACACGGCATGACTTTGAGAACTTCATCTCCACCGCGGACCTGGTTCTAATTCAAACAGAAACCATATTTTATTACTACCTCCGTTCAGAAATATAAGATGATTTTCGATATTATACTCCATATATGACTACATATACGCACAGAAATGAGTGAACAAAGACACTAGAACATGTCTTCAAAGGCATGAGAGCAGAGGGATTACATGCAATATCCATAACACAAGTTACTGAGGCAAATATACCCTCTTAAAAGGTATCATTGATGTTCATAAAGTACTCCCTCCGTCCCAAAATTCTTGTCTTAGATTTGTCTAGATACGGATGTATCAAGTCACATTTTAGTATTAGATACATCCGTATCTAGAAAAATCTAAGACAAGAAATTTGGGACAGAGGGAGTAGTTGAAAGTAATCTATAAGAAATCAGTGTCAACCTCTCGCATGTTTTGGTCAAAAGAGGAATTTAGAACCGTCATTTGGCACACTAAAATCACATGCAAGATCACCTAGAAAGTTGTACTACCAGTACTAGTACTGCGTGTTAGATGAAAAAACACGATCAAGATCGAGAAAAAGATCGTCAACAAGAGACATTACCTGGACTTGCTTAATGAGGGATCCCGGAGAGGGGGGCTTGGATAGAGCGATGGCTTTGAGCTTGTCTGCGGTAGTCTCGGCGGGGTGCTTGCGCTTCTTCGTACCATGAGCCTCGACGGTTTTGGCTAGAGCCATAGACATCACGTCGGCCGGTGCTCCGGCGTCCATCCAAGAGAGGAAGCTGAGAGAGAAGAGTGAAAGGAGGAACGAGACGAGGGAGAAGCGAAGCGAGTGGGGGTTTTCTTCAAGAGAGGAAGCTGAGAGAGAAGAGTGAAATGATGGTTGCTTCGTCCGTCCAACTTACTGCTGGAAAGGAGGGGGTTTTGTGATTTGACGGCTCATTGGGCATTACTGCGGCGGTTCGATCGGGGTAGTCTACTGTCACTCTACTACAGAGTAATTTAGTGCATGGCTGGTGGACCCAGGTGCTGGCTGTCCCACACATTGGCGAAAGTGAGTAATTTAGTGCATGGCTGGAGGATTCCGCACGATAGAGCGTGTCCACTGTTTTTCTGAAGAAAAAAATGATTACAGCAAGCGTTTCCACTCTTATGATGGAGGAGTGCGAAACACGGCAGCCACTTGAACATACACAGTGCTCCTACTACTAGGCATGTGCAGTGGTTCATACGTCAGTACTACACAATCTTGTTGCTAGTGTAGTAAGATATGAGGATAACAAATGATGTTGTGCGCATGTCAACTACTCCTATATGTAACATAGTACCGCTTTTTCGACTGTCCGGTCGAGAATGAACGGTGAGATCAATGTTAACAGAACTAGGTCCACAGCGCACGGAGAGTACGGTGCTACAGTACTCCACGAAACATGAACCATATGAAGCACGAATAGTGTTAGGTAGGGTGTATGAAGGGTGCACGGGATGGGAGCAAAAGTTCCCTTCTCGACCCACTTTTGGGTGTTTGGCAGAGTGCATGAAGGGTGCATGAGTCCACACTAGTAGGTTGACAAAAATACACGAAGAGGAAACAACTATATTGAGATGAGAATGCAACCAAACACACCCACACACTTTGTGCTACAGTGACTGATCTGCACCGTCTGAGTTTGATCCAATGGTCATGTTGCGCCGAGACATGGACATGCCCATGCAGAGGGCGCCTAAACACCACCGAAGTCCCTCTGCTTCTCGGGGCGCACGACGTTGGTGATGCAGGGTGCAACCGCCCGCAGAGCCCGCTCCCGGTCAACGGGAGCCAGCTCGTCAAAGACGGCGTCCAATGGCACAAATGGATTCCGGTGACAGAGCCCTGAAAGGATTCGCCCGACAACGGCGACGGTAGCCCGCAACCCCTCCTTGTCCAGCTCAGCCCCCACCATCACGCGGAGACGGCTCAGCTCCTCGGAGATATAGGTGAACAAGGAGACCAGGTCAGGAAGCCGCAGCTCGTTGAAGTCGACCGGGTGGTCGAACGGGTTTAGCCCGACGGCCAGCATCGTCGCGCTGGCACGACGGTAGGCATCGCGCAGCCGCAACACGTGCGTGGCAACTTGGTTCACGAAGTGGCTGAGGCGATCCTAGACCTCATCACGATCGGCCCGCTCGCGCTCCAGTCGGCTCTCCTGACGGCCTATCGTATCTCCCGGTTTCTGCAGCAACGCCGCCCACGCCTCGAGCATCTTTGTGGTGGACGCCTACTGCTTTTGAAGCTCCGTGAACTCCCGCACATAACGGAGGAGCATGGCACGCCTCTCCTCCTTGAGCTCACGGAGCTCCACGTCCTTGGCCCTGAGCTCCGCATCCTTGACATGGAGCTCCTGTGTCAGGCGCCTCACCTCGGACTCCGTGATCTGCTGCGCCACCATGGCACCAGGTAGAAGCAATGGGGAGAGGAAGCAAAGGGGGCGAAACGGCTGAAAGGCAATGCAATCTACGGGAAGGCGGAGGGAGCGGGGAATCTTTTGGTTTTCACCACGGTAAAACACCAGTCGACGACTTCTCACATCAGGGAGCAGTGGGTTTTTACAGGCGGAGTCATCGTGACTAATTGCTGCCGCGCCTGCTCCCGTCAATCATAAAATTAAAAATCCTTCCGCGCCTGCTCCCGTCAATCAAAAAATTAAAAATCCTGCCGCACCCAAACACCAGAGCAACGCCGCGGTGGATATTTAAATTTACCTGCTAGCAAGTAGATAAAAAAAGGGGTGAAAAAACAAATGTGGCGGCGGCCTAGCTAATCGGTCGAACTAGCCCAACTAGCTAGCCACCGTGCTTCACTGATGTACTCGGCGGGAAAGGTGGTCTTTCGTGATTTGACGACTCATTTACTTGCTTTGGCGCTACGACCGAGGAGGACCCAGAAAACGCGCGGTAGGGCGTCCCACGTCAGGAAGAATATATGCGTGCACCACCCGGGAGGACCCCGAAACCGCGCGGTAGGGTGTGCCACGTCTCGGCACGGAGGAAAAATGTGCGTGTAAAAATATACTGTATCAGACGTAGTACCTATGGTTCGACCTCGGGGCCCAGCCAGTCGGTCGAAAACACCCCACTAGCCACACATCTTCATCATGCAAACGTGGTACGGAGGATAGATGTGGTTAGCTCCGTCTCGACCAGCCACAACGTCTCTTGTTCTAGGTGATTCTTCTATTTTCCAAGCTTTTTTTAGTTGTAATAACACCACGGCAAGCTAGCGCCGCTCTTCGTGTGTGCCCGTGCAAAGGTTAGACGATGGAGAGAAGAGAGATTGAGATGGCAGACCTGGGACCCACCAGTAAGTGAGACAACGGTCATGCACGTGTTGACGAGGCACTCCCTCTACCCTACTCAACGCAAGTACGGTACAAAAACAAGTTATGGGACAAAGCCAACAACCGTTCGTTTTTTCAAGCTATCGACTTACGCTTTGTAGTCCAGGTTGCCAGTTCGAATCTCGTCTTTCAGATTTGTTAGTTTTAGGTCCAAATTTGATTAATGACAAGTGGGACCCCCGTGTGTTGTTCCGATATTTCAGTGTAGGATGGTTTTTTTGAACAAACACTTTGCGCGGTTAGACAAGTAACGGCACGAGTTACACGTATTTTGCAAGTTTACGAACAAAAATGACAGCGGCATAGAATATCACATCCACCCCGCAGCTTAGATACTATGGTGATACGAGTTTTTACACCGTTGGAAGTGAGATCCAATGGCATGGGAGTAGCCTTTGTAATTATGCGCAATTTCCAAACTCTCCAAAGGTTTTTTTGCAAATAAAACATTCAGGCCTCGTGTGTGCCGCTGCATCTTCGATCCAACGGCTCCCCGGTGCTCATATTAGGTGCTCCCCGTAGCTTAATTACCCGCTATGGTGATATGAGCATCTAGGTCGTATGATCAGTGATCAGATGGCACATGCGTAGTACTTGTACTTTTTGCGCATTTCCCAAACTCTATCAGTCGTATATTGAAAAAACATTCAAACCTCCTACTGTGGGCTGTTAGATCTCAGTGAACTCGTATCACCATAGAATCTACGGTGCGGGAGCACCTCATACTCTCCCGTGCGAGAAAACATAAGGTGCTATCGCAGCTTGGATGCTACGGTGATACGAGCTTGGAGGTCGTTTGATCTGAGATCCAATGGCATCTGAGCAGTCTTTGTGCTTGTAAGCAGTGGCCGAACTCTTTTGGGGCTTTTCTGCAAAAAACCATTCGAACCACCGAGGAGGTGTTGGGTCACAAATCCAACGCCTCCGAAGAGCTTGTGCCACCAAAGCATCTAAGGTGTGGTAGCACATGATATTCTTACATACAGGAGAATATGATGTCCTCCTTCATCTTAGATGCTACGGTGATACGAGCTTCGAGGTTGTTGGATATGGGATCAAAGGGCATCTAAGTAGTTTTTGTACAAATTGTGTGCAATTCTCAAACTCATCAAGGTTTCCTGCAAAAATATTAAGACACATCATGTGAGTTGCTATATCTCAGATCTACAAGCTCCAAGCAACTCGTATCGGCATATAGCATCTAAGGTATGGGGGCACATGATATTCTCCCGGGGAGGAGGGGTGGGGGGTGCACAACCAATCGGTGGTTGGGAGGGTGGGGACAAATATAATCTAAACAACCCTAAACAGAGCTCCACAATTTTATCTAAGGTCGAGGGGTTGACCCCCGACAATCATAGCTCCGCCTAAACACAACATTTGCATGTACTGTAGTACTAGACTTAATATTCATGTTTCAGTTTCATGTGCATTTTAAATATTGAACTGAGGACCATGGATGTCTTACATTTTACTCCCTTCGTTCCTAAATATTAGTCTTTTTAGAGGCTTCAAATGGACTGGCACATACGGATGTATATAGACATATTTTAGAGTCTAGATTCACTCATTTTGCTCCGTATGTAGTCACTTGTTGAACTCTCTAAAAGACTAATATTTAGGAATAGAAGGAGTATTTTTGAATTCATGTCATACATGCATGGTTTGGAAAAATAGATGCACTATACTTATTGGATTGTTGTTGTGTTCGTGCGTGTGTGTCTCTGTGTGTGTGTGTGGTCATATGCTTGATACATACAAAGTTTTCTCACCTCCATATTGTTCATCTTTTAAATTTGAATTTGCATTGGAAAACTTACTAGGGATACCATGAAATGTGAAATCCACGTTGAGATCACTATATCACAAACTCACTCTAATTCAACAACTCGTCATAAATCAATTACCACTTTGAGATTAGTATTTGCAAGGAAAATACGGGTATTGTAATACACATAGATTCGTTCGGCAATTTAAAATGTTCCTTCCGTATTCTCGAATGGTAGGACCCAACGGCGTACCAGCCAGACCTTGGCTCATGTTGATCCTAAAAAAAACCGGGCTCGTGTCCTTCGGTGGCGTGCGTGGTACGCACATTAGGCAACCCCAACCAGTCGAGCCTCAGAGTTTCAAGTCAAAATATCTGGCGGCTAGAATTCCAGCCATAGGAAATTCCCCTCATGTCCCCGGTCCATAATGACTACCGATGAACAACGGAGGGATGCTTTAGTAACTAGACAACATTACCTACCGTGTCGAGCACGGTTCAATTCCCTCGGTCGCCGCTCGTCAAGGTCACCCGTCAACTGCTTTGCCTAGTACTACTACTACTACACCAGGATGAGGACAGAATTGAGCCCGCTTGTTCGTGCCTAGTACTTGAGTTAATATATCAGGCAATGCACTGGTACAGAGGGATTATCCTTTTACTCTGCATATATAACTTGTCTGAAGTCTAACTAAGCAAAATGTTTGACCAAATCCTTTCTTAAGAAATACAACATGACAGATGTACGGCTTGAAAATTTATTGCATGATGCAGGTTATGATATTGTTTCGAATCCTGGATCTTAAATTTCAGAAAATCCAAAAGTGAGCATAAATTCTTGAAACTAAGCATGGTCACGTGATATGGCACAAATATTACTTCGTAAGTTTTTTCTTCAATTTGAGACAAGCTGCTTATGACAAGTTGCACAAATGAAGAGCCAAGGTATTTTGGAACAAAGACCTGTCACGTTAAGGCGAACGCTTTCACTATTGAAACCGAGGCGTTTACGTGCCGCCATGAGTCCCCGCTTCTCATCGGCAGGTGCCGTCCGAGCAAGCGTGTGAGTCGACGGGAGGCGTGCGAGCAGACCGCTGCGCTGGCTGTCAGGGAGGCGTGCGAGCAGACCGCTGTGCAGGCTCACCGGGAGGCGAGCCCTTTGACCAGGCTCCGCCGCCCACCGTCGTCCCAACTGCTCCCACTTTTAATGTCGCCGGTGCCGCAGTTTAAAATCACCGCACTACCTGGTATCGCTACAATTGTCTCTCTTCCTCTCCGATTCTCCTGTCGTCTACCTCCAACTAGCCTCAAGAACACCCAAACGTACGCCATGCCGCATCACGATGGTCTGCCCTTAGTGTTCCAGTTTCCTGAGGAAGACACCCAGCCGGAGTCTCAAGAACATAAGGCACTTTGGGATGAGCTTGAACTGGCCTTGTGGGAAGACGCCGCGCCTGTCCCCGCTCCCGTTCCGGCTCCCGTCGCCCCGACTGCGCCAGCGCCCATCCCCGTGGCATTGATGGGTGGGAGCCACACATTGTCGCCGAGCTTGATCCCACGGGGTTCCACGAGGTCCCCGCCGACTTTCACGCGCCCGTGCACCTGCCAGCGCATGCGCCTGCGCGTGCACTAACGTGCGCGCCCGGGCTGGTGCCTATGCACACGAATGTCTCCGCCGCGCCGTTGACAGCGCCTGTCCCCGCGCGGGTGCCAGTGCCCCCCTCAGCGGCATGGATGGCCGCCGTCGACCGCTTCCTTGCACCAACGCCAGTCGCCTCCTCCCGCCAGTTGACTCGCTCCGAAGTCCAGAACATTTTGGCCTTCCTTGAAGCTAGGCCAACGTCCAGGAGTACACCAACAACGGTGCAAGATGCCGCCGTCACCGTCGGTCAGTGGCCCGACGACACACAGAGCACGGCAGAGGAGCCGCTTCCCACCGCGAGACGCCCCCGCCGCCGACGCGTAATCTAAATTTGCCATGAAAAACATTCGGATTGCCATGCTTAAAATCCGAACATTTATCATTTCCGTTTATTTTATATCGATCATCGTATAATTTAAAGTCGGAGTCAGACTGAACGAAATGTATGGTTTGATCGATTGAATGTTCTGCTAGAGCCGTATCAAATTAAATATAAAACGTCATCAAGCCACAAGTATTCCTTGTCATCCAACGACCTAGACTGCTTCAATGTCGAGCGCTCAACACGTTTAGCGTGCAGTTAATTTCATGCCAAAAATAGTGCTAATCACATGACAACACGCAAATAATATCCTAGTAGTTAATATCCGCATGCACTTAATATACTTCCAAATTAACGTGCATTGCACGTACACACTGACTAGTGCTGCTAGTACATGAAACTGGTGCCGTGACTTGTGAACGCATCCAGATATGGTCAACGGCAACATCGCCCGCGAGTTCTTCCTGTTTGCCCGTGCGTCTAAATGCAGAAGGGGAGGAGAGAGAGAGCACACATGGAACCCACCAGTAAGTGAAGGCGAATAGTACTAAAAATAATATTACATGTTATCCATTAATTAGGCTGTGGTAATATAAAAACATTATGTGAACAAAGGGGGTACAACAAACATTGCTATTCTACGTATGTTGCCTATTGACGTGCGGCTTGAAGGCCCGGTCGCATGTTCGATCCTCGTCCTTTATTTTTTAATTTGTATATGGGTCCAAATTTGTTTCATGACATGTGGCCCCCTCGGTGTGTAGTTTGTAGCACTTTAATTTGTGGGTCGAAATTTGTTCCATTCCAAGTGGACTATCGGTGTGTAGTTTTGTAGCTTATTTATAATAATTAAAGAGAACAACATAGTTTTTTCAATAATACCATGGTGCGACGTTGAAGGTGAGAAAGGACGTGCGAGAGAGCGATGACCGAGCCAGAGGGAAATCAACTAGGGGAGTTGCGTGGGTTGCAACGGTGTTTGGAGTAGTTGTGGGCCGAATGCTACGAAAATATAATCTAAACCGACCGGAATAAATGCCTACACAAATTAATCAAAGGTTGGAGTGCCCTCGCAATGTAAATAGCTCCGGCTTTGCGAGGGATGGAGAGGTAGTAGCTTCAACGCGTGGAAGATACGGTGTGAGAAAGCAAGGTCAATCGAGAGACATATAGATAGAGAGACAAAGTGAGTGTGGTCCGACATTCATTGAACAAATATATATGCTCTGGAGAGATATTGTCCGATTGAGCTTTTTGGCAAGGGTGAGGGCTGTAAGATAGAGCTTGAGAGATGATCCAGTCACAGACGTGTAGATATATTTTGTGCGTGGGAGGAAGCAAGGTCAACCGATCACATAGGGTCGCCGTGCGATCGAAAGAGTGAGACGGGTTGGAGAGAGTGACCTAGATAGACGATGTGCGTGAGAGAGTATACAATGTGAATAGGTCGAATTGGGCTCAAACTTGGTGATATATCGTTTTTGTCCGAGAAAGAGCGAGGTCAATCGAGACGTACGGAGAGAGAGAGATATTGAGTGAGCGTGGCCCACCATGAGGTCGAAAGAGTGGCGGCGGCTTGGATGGACTGACCTAGATAGACAATCTGCGTGAGAGAGTATAGAATGTGTCGGTCGAGGCCCGAACAGGGAGATATATCATTTGTGTGTGAAAGAAAACGAGGTTAGACGAGACTCAGATAAAGAGATCGAGATTGAGCAAGTGTGGCCCGCCGTGCGGAACTAGATATACAACGTGCGTGCGTGCGCACGAGAGGTTGGGGGGGCTAGATAGGAAATGCATGTATTTAGCGCGAGAGGGTGAGAGGGAGAGGGGGGAGAGAGAGAGAGCTCGGCATGGGGTGCAATGGCGGGTGTGTGAGGTAAATACATTTGGTAACAGAGTGGAAAAAGGGGTTGTGTAGTTGAGAGACTTAGAGATCGAAACATGGAGAGAAAGAATGAACGTGTGTT
>NC_057805.1:275551265-275591870 GCF_018294505.1 Triticum aestivum
AACATTTGAATGTACATAGTAGGAGACTTAATATCGATGTTTCAATTCGGTGTACATTGTAAGATTTGAACCGAGGACCAGGTATACGGGTAATTATTTCGAATTCGTGCCATACTAAGTTTCGAAAAGTTGACATTGACTCAGTTTGTTGTGCTATTTTGTAGGTCATATGTTTGAATCCATCCAAAAGTTTTCTCACTACCATGGTGTTCATCATATACATATGAATTTGTATTAAAAAATTAGCGTGGATACAGTGAAATGCGAAATCCACGTTAGAATTGGAGATTGCTACGTGACACACACTCTAATTCAAATAACTAACTACGTGACACACACTCTAATTCAAATAACTAATTACGTGACACACACTCCAATCCACGTTAGCGTGGGTACCGTTTCGATTTTTTTTTCAAATAACTCCTCATTAATTAATTTATAGTACTCCCTCTGTTCACTTTTATAAGACCTTGAAGACATTTCAGACAATGTGCAAAATAGTTCATTTTAAGGAAAACACGGGCATGGTAATACATATAGATTCGTTTGCAAATGAAAGAAGATTCGTTTGCATTCTCAAATGTAGGCGCACCAGGCAGACCAGGGTCGTGTCGGGGTGGACGCTGCTTCGGTGCCTTAAAGGCAACTGCCTTTGGGTCACTGACAAGTGGGCCAGCCACCTGTTGGGCCCACATGTCATGGACACAAAGGCAGGTGCCTTAAGGCACCGAAGCATAGTCCTGTCGGGGTGGTCGCGTGTGTCGGACGGATGCGTAGCACCCAGCCACCCACCCCTCCCCCCCAAAAAAGGACGACGACAATATAAGTTCGCGCTTCCACGTTTCGGATTGAAATATCTGGCGGCCCCAATTCCAGCTCTGCAAAATCTCTCTTCTCCACCGTCCCCTTCCGCGCCCAGATTGCTCAAATCCCTAATTCACCGCCAACCCTCGAATCGCCCCTCGTCTCGTCTCTTTCCCCATCGTTCCCCACCTCTGTGCCGGACGACGACGACGAAGACGACGGTCGCGCTTCACCACCGCACCGGAGCTACCTCATCTACGCCCTCGTCCACCGCACCGGGTGGTCCACCGACAACATCGGCCGCCGCAACCGACGTGCCTCACAGACACCGAGTTCCACCGCATCAGGTGCGCTTCACCGACGCCGTCTCCTAGCTCACCGGGGCTACTTCACCGAGCACATCGTCGCACCTCCGCCCCCCGAGGCCGTTGGGGCTTCACCAACGGTCTCGTCCACCGCATCGTAGCGCTCCGCTGCCACTCAAGATCTGCATCCGTGCGTGGCCAGCCAACGCCAGCGCATCACCCTCAACGGCTCTGAAGTGACCCGCACTCTAGCTAGGCGAGCATGCCCAAATGCCGGCCCGAACTAGGTATCCACACATCACTCCCTTGTGCACTGTTCCGACGATGTTTGGATATCCTTTCACTGCTCTCTTAGCTTACACGCCTATGCAACTCTGACTTTAACTCTTATTTCTTCTGGAGATATCATCTGAAAGAAGCAAATCCATTTTTTAGCGAAGCATGACGGCGCTACGGGATCTGGTACACATCCTGCACACCCGTATAACCTTGTAAGTATCTGTCCTCCGGTACAACATCAAGGTCGATTCCTCTTATTTGATCAACCATTCGCCGTGTCAAAAATGCAGAGGGGGATGCAAGGAGCACAAGGCCTGCACATCCAAGCAAGTGGTAACATGGACTTGTACATGGAACATCCCAAGCGCAAGCAGAGCTGCAGTGAGCCTGTACAATGAGCTAGCGTAAGTCCCTGCATTTCATGTAATTCGTACTGGCATTCGTGTATGATTTGTGTGCAGTGGCTGATCCACGAATTCAAGTTACCAGGGGCGAACATTTAACTTAAAAAATACGAAGGCACTTGCACTCCGAAAATCAACATAACTTGAGAAATGTGAAGCTACATGCACTTTGAAAACCACCTAATGATCCAAAGTAGTTCAGATTATAAACACTAAATGATGCAAGCACCAAAAAGCACAAAATGCAACATGGTGTACAAGGACTACAAACATGGTCTGTACCTGCTTGAATTATTCGTTCTCTGGCTGAAAATATCGAAGTGTATTTGCACGTATAACCAGTGCGCAAACTGCATATCAATATATCTATCCTGCACAAGTATGGCAATAGTTTCAAACAACAGATTAGAAAAGTATTTATGCTATGTTGTCATGATATGGGGACTTTCTGGTAGATGGCCTCGACGTTTCCTCAAGCTATGAAAATGCACTATAATTTGCTTGTCATCAATGCCTGCAAATCTCTGTCTCTCTCAACATAGTAGATCATCATTAGACACTAAATCCTTCAATGAGCTTGCAAAATGCTTGCATTAGATCCCTCATTAGACACTATATGTTCATCACCAGGAGCATGTAAAATGTTTGCATCAAATCCTTCATTAGCAGTCTGTTCATTAGACACTTCAGGCTCAAGAACAACATGAGCTTGTATGTTTGCACCGGAAACTTGATTAGATACATCAGATTCAGTCAGTCCAGTATTGATTGGGGGAGTTATAAAATAAGTAGAAATTGGTTTCATTTTCTCATAGATTCCCTACATACAAGCATTTTTACAACATCGTCAGGTTTAACTATTGGCCAGAAATTGAAGAGTTGAATTAGATATAATCAGGGATGTGATGTACCTGCTCGTTGCGCATGCTACTCTTGCAAGCTGTGATTGTCCGTTTGTGCAAGCTCGATGCCATGCCCGTGCTGCCGCCGCCGCCTCCCACGCAGGCTACACCCAGGGTTGGATCTTCATCTTCTTGTCCTTCCGTTCGCTTGAAGCCCGGCGACCGCCCTCCAACAAGGGCACGAGGAAGTGCTGTGTCGGTCTGTCCAGCGGCGGCTAGGTTAGGAGCGAACCAGACTGGAGGCTGGAGCGAATGAATTGGGATTTTTCCTGCTGTCGATCGATATGGGAGGCACTCGTTTGGGCCGCGAGAGTGCTATAGGGCCTGCCTTGCACTTATGTTATTGGCCCATCCAAATTGAAACATTTTTCTTCACTTTTTACATTGCCTGCTCGTGTGTTGGGACAAACAAAACTAGCGTGGGCCAACCTGGACGAATCAAACTAGGTGCACACTTTCCAGCCACCTGAGGCGGCCGCCCATACCAGCCCCTATGGTGGCGTTGCCCCTTTTTGCGTGTATGATTGGATAGTGAAAAATATTCCAGTGGCGCTTTTGATTTACCCACAGAATGGTTGAATTGCTTGTTTCTATGAACTGAGTTCGCCAATAATGTGAAGGATGCCAGTCTTTTCATCCTATTGTAGATTGCTTAGATCTCGATATGCCAAAAGTAATCACATGAAATATACAGTAAAAGCCAGTGTGATGTGTTTGGCTACAACTAGTCTGACAACACGTCCCATATAACATATCAAGGACGCACCATCTTACCAGATTAACCATTCGACTTACCCATGCAGTGTGGGAAGAAAGAAGTATTGGGACTGCGTATCCAAGCAATTGATGCCATAGACTCCTTCGTACAACCTTGTAAGCGAAAAAGAAGTTGCAGTGTGCCTGTATAAAGAACTAGCGTAAGTTCAGTTACCTGCTTCTCGGAATTTTAGTTAGCCACTTATTGCAAAATTGTTCAATTACGTTGCTTGGCTTAATTTAGTTTGCTACTGATTACATAATGGCATAGCCTGTTAATCATATTGTAGACTGCGCCTATCTATGTGTTTGATACTTACTGTTAAGAATTACCTGTTTGCCTTAACTTAAATATCTACTTGTTTGTTTAACTGCTTTGCTGCTGCAACAACGGGTTACAATGATGTTAATAACTACTTTTCAACATCCAATTGAAAATCTTTAATTACTTGTTTGTTTAACTGGTTTGCTGTTATAACTCCCAGTTGAGATGTTTTGCTAACTTCAACTTTTCTGAATCCAATCGGAACTTTAATGGCAAAACAGGTTAGCCCAAGATCAAAGAGCGAGGTCCCCATGGACGTTGCATCATCCCACAGCAGTGGCACCGGCCCAATCGTGCATTATGAATTGCCAACTGCTGATCCTCTAGAGGCTAAACTAGTGGTAGAAACAGATTCTGCTTCTGCACTTAGAGATGAAGTTGACATGTTGAGGAAGCAAACAGCACAATCACAAGCAGTACTCAAGACAACCATTAAATATTTGGTGGATTTCAAAACGAAGCAAGCTGAGACTGACCAGATTGTTAAGGTCCTGAAGGAAAAAAGGAAATTAAATTCCTACTTGGTAAATCATAGGTGAAATGTTCTTTCCATAGTTGAATAACCTTTGCGTTGTCTGTTCATGTAATCAATCAAACCATTTGTTTTAGAGATCATGTAATAATTGTTTTTTTGTTTTTTGGTTTGTAATTTTATTTGAGCACAAGTCTGTATTAATTGATAAGACTCGGAGACATTTCATTTGGATTGCTGTGCCAGACCTACAAATATGCCAATCGGGCTAAATGTGCATTCAGCAATAGTAGTAGTATACATGGACCATAAGTGGCACGCATCGGAAAGGGCCAAGATGCTGGCTAAAAAAAGGATGCTGTTGTAGCCAAAAAAAGTACAGCGGCCTGGCTTATGTATGTTAGTTGATATTATTGATCCATATACTCTATAAGTGTTTATATGTCTGTTAGTTCTGTACATTCTTGGTTGATTGACTCGGTATTTGAATCTTGATACATCGCTTGTGTACATATCTAAATGGGAGTACACATTATGCTGCGTGTGACATTTGAGTTGGACATGAAGTGTTCCAAATATTCGAATTCACCTTAAACTGGATTCTAGTTTCTGAATTTGAGTATCGGCATTTGTAAACCATATTCATATATGACAGTGGAATACATCTTTGTCGTCCTTTTGAAGATATATAAAAACACATAGAATGATTTATAAAGATTCATATAGGAATACAAAATGGATTTGAATTTAGTTGCCAGGGTAAACGTGGATGCTTATTGTCCCAAAATTCGAAAGAAGCAGCAAAATGACCACTCCCACGTCGGCTGCCCGAAGCCAAGTGTTTGGGAGATGGAAATTACTGTCTACCCATTACACGGACAATCCATCGGCCCGATTTCCACTACTCTAAATAGGGGTAGGTTAGTAACTTCAATTAGACGTGACACGACCACCTCTGAGCCCATTCCGACACGGTGGGCGTCAAACATGGGCGGCAAAGCTCATTTGATTCAAGCTCGTCCAAAAGACCTCTGTTTCTCCCTCCATTCCCCATTCATACATGGTGGGCGGCAAAACAAACGACTCGGCCGAAATCGATGTAGGCAAATATTTTCAATAGGGGCAGGTTTGTAACTTCACTCAGACGTGACACAACCGCCCTACCCGTCAGCCCCATTCATACACAGTGGGCGCCAACCATGGGCGCCAACCACCCTCTCCTCGCCCGAAATCGCTCTGGGCAAATATTGGCGAGATGCGAGATTACCGTCCTATCCCCAACCGAGGAGACGTCCAAATTTTAAACGGGGGCTAAGTTCATAACTTTCCCATATTTCAGACAGGCGCGTCCCAAAAACATGGTTCCCCGTACCTCTCCCTCCATTTTCCCATTCATACACCGTCCGCGCGAGAACACCCCATCCCCACACCAGCCTCCGTCCGCCACCCCATCCATCGCCGCCGTCCTCCACCACATCCATCGCCACCGTCCTCCACCATGCCGGAGCGCCTACCAAGACAGCGTCGTCCACTGCTAGAGATGGACGTTTCTCATCCACGACGACAGACCAATAGCCTTGCATCGCGTCCTCTCGCTTCATCGGCGCCGTCGTCCTCTTTGCCGGGGCCGCTCACACTACCTTCTCTTCCACCGCAACGGGACTTATCCCCCGATGCACCCGTCTACCGTCGCAGATCTGCTTCAACACCACCGACAACCATCGCACCCCCGATGCCTACACGGCGCCGCAAGAGAGGTGGTACTTCATATCTCCTCAACTTTTTGATCTCAACCAGAAAATAGATCTTAACTTGGTTACTCTACTTTCTTTTCAGCTCTTAGAATTTAGTTCTTAGTTTGAAGCAAACAATGGATGCTAAATATCATTTCTCCGGTTTGCAGCTTCAAATCTGCCATGGCACAGCCATAATACGGTTTAATTGATCATGCTTAGGGTTTAATTGATCATGTTGGTTCCGTGGTGGTCTCTTTAATAGAAATCGGAGGGGAAACCCTCTTTTGCTAAAAAATATGCTTAGAGTTTCCCCCTTTTATGATCACTATACGATCAGAATACGTGCTTCGTGTCATAATAACACTGCTCCACCCATCAAGCTAAACAAGCTTAGTTGTTCAAATGCGAATCTGATATTATTAAAACAGAGTTGTTTAATTGGTCAGCTAAATGTTCCTAAATTAGTTTCAAAAATGCATGTTCGCCGCTCGGGTGTGTATCTCTACAGGGTGCCCACGGTGGGCCGGCCCACCCTGGGATTTTGGGTCGTCCCAGGCCCCGATTCCCCTCTGTTCTGCTGCGCGCTTCCGATCTCTACTCGCCCCCAGCCGCCTGCCTCGCCGGCGACTTGCCGTCCCCGGACGGCATGACTCTAGGAGGAGACGCCAGACTAACAGGAGGCCAGGAGCCGCTCGCCCAACAGCGTCACCGCTGCCCGGGCGCGCCGCCGTGCCTACCTTCCCAGTCCGTTCAGGGCTCAGGCGTGCAGCACCCACCAAGCCAACCCGATTTATCCTGAGATACGTCCTCAACACTCAGCAGCCACTCCTCATCACTCATTAGGCAGGACTGTCATTAGGGTTTGTTGTGTGCTCAGTGCTACGTACACTCAATGGTTCAGATGTATTTCGGTAATCTTTAGTACCTCTAAAGTTGACAGGGTTTTCAAAATTCCGGCCCTCGGAACAGAAACTAGTCATTTTGGATTGTTGGTCGTAGTGACATTGACCCAGATTACTACTGCAAGCCAGGTTTGTTGACAATTTTACTTGTCTTTCTTACTCATTCGATATAATACCCAATTATTCACATCGATTAGTTGCAAACAATAAGTTCTAGACAAACTTCTTCATTCAGATTTTGGACGGTCTCTTACTGCAGTTACAATTCTGCATACTTGTCCTAGTAAGCTCACAAGTAAATGATTGATTCACTACATCTATGCTTGCCTTGTCATATTTGTTGTCAATATTGTTTTAGGGTGGACCACCCTATTTCTCAATACTGGAACCGTAGACATGAGTGAATAGTATTTCTCTATGTGATCTCTTCCATCATGTGTGGGTAACGAACACTGCATTGTATAGAAAGAAAGTGTCATTTCCAGCTTTTACATAGGTTTCGATCTTTTACATGGAATACAATCTGCCTACTTGCTTTGTGTCGCACTACCAACACTCCACCCTTGAAGCTAAACATTACGCCACTCATAATTGCTTAGTTTATTTGTTCAAATACGATTTTCATATGATTCTAATGTTCCTACTTCAGTTTTGAAATGTGTGCCTGCCTGTTATAGAGACATAAGGGGTTTGTATTTCTGTGTGTGGTCTGGTCAGCACGGTTGGGGAGGTGAACTTTGCATATGCAGGGGTTTATAGGGAGACACTCTCCGAGTTGAATCCGCAATGCATTCCATAGATAATCTGACTACTTTTTATGTTTTCATGAATCTCAGATTCTGAACAGCATCATAATGATTATGAGCTTGCGCGCATGAAAAGAATAAAGCAGAACAATGCCATGGCTGTCAAACTTGGCATTAAGGGACTGAAATCAAGTCTGGATGCAATGCAATGCAAACGCTCTCCACCTACAGATTCATGCTCAGAATATGATCCTAACAGTGATTCTGAGCTAGAGGGAGACCTAAGTCAATGTAGCTCCCTAGTGGAGGAGTCAGAGGAAGATGCCCTATCTTATTCACCCATCAAGGTACTTGCTTTAACTTTCCAAGGTTACATTGCTCGCACATATCTTGCAACTGATGCTTTGCATTGCTTCTACTTTGTTGAACTGCCATTAGCTTAGTTTACACATCGTGTATGTGAATACGCCCTGCCTATCCATTTTCAGTACATATTCCATCTGTCATCATACCATATTTATCCATTCAAATGCTGTTCTTGTGTATCAGACGTTCAAAAGGAAGAGGGCGATTGCGATCGTGGAGGAGCACAAGCAAAGTATTTGGAAAAGGTAGTGGCACCTGATAAATCAAATAGCCCATTAGGTGTAGTTGCGATATCACCTGACCCACAAAATACCCCAACTCTAGCAGACTCTAGCCCTACTACACTGGTCATTTCTGATGCCCCAACTCAGCAGACCCCAACTGCAGCAAACAGTATGATTATGCCAGTTGACATAGCACCAGCTGTACGACGCAAAACCCCCATTCCAGCAAAGAGTACACCAAATCCAGTTGCCAAATCCCTTTTCGAACCAGAGAGAGCCCCAATTGCAGCAAATAGGACCCCTGTTCCATTTCTTCCCAGTTTAGAAGACGAAGCTTATGTTGTTGTCAGGAACTTTGTGCGCATCTTTCCTTCATGGAAAGATTATACCGCAGACACAGAACAATTTCTAGTCTTCCTCTGCAACTTACGCGTAAGTAATGTACTAATGTTATTCATGGTCATTACTGCATATGTTTCTGCTGACAGAAGACACAAGATTTCATTCTTTTAAATAGGCGAGGAGCAAACTGGATTGTGATGATGAGCAAAGGTTGGTTGCGCTTTTCAAGCACTCGTTGATGAAGTATCATTCCTACCTGAGGAAAGCGCACTTCGATGGCAAGCCTCTGAACGAAATTTCTGTAAAGTCTCCGGTGCTACATTTATCCAACGGTGACTGGAATAATCTTGTTACACATTGGTCTCGGCTGCAGCGTAAGGTACTGTCTATGATATCACATTACAATTTGAACTACATTTCTGCATTTGCCTTAATGTCTCACTTGTACGAAAATTGTTAGCAGAAGAACATTCGTTCTCAAGGGACCACAGAATCTCGCAACTATACTGCACACTACATTGCTCTTGTGAGTACCTCTTGCCCTGTATGACCATACTTACTTTCATAGCTGTTTGATTATGTAGCATCACTGCACATGTTAGCCTCGTAATCGTCCATTTGGTGGACATTATAAGATCCGTATGGACTCTTACATAAATTTAGAATCAACCCAATGCTTTTGAAGAGGTTTAGCTCTGCAATCCTCTTGTAAGGACTGAACGTGGTCTATCACTGTACTTACATTAACAGCTACTCCCTCCCTCCCATAATATAAGAACGTTTTGTACAGTACACCAGTGTTCAAAACACTCTTGTATTATGGGAAGAGGGATCGGTTCATTTTGTAGCATTCTGCATCTTATCTCCCTCGCCCACCATTTACTAAAAAAGATCAGATCTATATTTAATCTTACCAACAAGTAGAATACACAGACAATGCCAGTGCAGAAGTGTAGCCCATTTCTCTTGTCAGTACATTTTGTCCTGTAACGCTTGTACTTCTAGGGATTGGTAGTTGATTATGTAGCATCAATCTGCATCTTATCTTCATTATCCTCTATCCCTTCCAGTATTATCATATCTATAATTACTCTCTACAAAATGTAGAGTACAGGCAATGCTTATGAAGAAGATTCTGTGGTGAAATTCTTGAGTTATCCTTCCCTTGACATGGAGAAGGGCATTATAAAGCCGGTGTTAACTGTTAATGTAAGTCAGTCCTTCTAAAGCCTTTATCCTCAACTACTGTTTAATTTGCTCATACTCCCTATCGTTTACTGCTGTTTAGTTTGCTGTTTCTACCAAAATGCATGTTCGTAAGAACCGTAAGTTCTAAGTTTTACTTGTAAAACCAAATTCCTTATTCATACCATGCACATTACTTAATACTCCCTATTTGTATGCTTGTTTTTGTGGATCTATAATCCAGTGTGTGGTGAAGCAGCCCACGTTTGCACCTTGTCATCTCCTGTTTTATCTTACTGATGTGGCTGATGATATGAACAACATGCCATGCACATTATCCAAAATAGATACAATGATTTTCTTTGCCCTTCATCTATGCTTGTTATGTTGACATGGTAATCCAGTAGTGTGGTGAAGCTCCCCGCATTATGAACAATGCCAAATTATGTTATTGATATTTTGAACTTACTCTTTATTTTCTAATTTGAAATTGGATAGAATTGACAGAACATTTATCATCTTTGTTTATACACGTGCAAAACCTGTCATCTGTCTGCTTTGTTTCAGAGTGATATGCCTGATGGCATGCACAAGTCTGCTGAAGGCTGTGAGACAAACCCAACATATATTGCAGCAAAGAAGGCAAAACATCTTGAAGATAGCGAGACAACCCCAAAGTCTTGTCTTGATGCAGTGTTCAAGTTACTTGAGACTAACAGTCAGACAAGCTCATAGAATTCGTTGTCTGAACTAGTTCGACTTCTCCAGTCCCAAGTTCTAGCAGAAAGGCATTCTGCAACTCAACTTCGACTTGAAGTCCTATCTCTAAGAAAGATTGCAGAGAACACCAATGAGAACCTCATCGCTAAACAGCTACACCTGGAAGCTATGACCGACATGCTAGGCCGGTCTCACAGCCTTGCTCAGCAGCTTGCGCAGCAGTTCCCCCGCAAGGCTAACCTTTCTTGAACTATCTTGGAAGTGGTCTTGGTTCAGTATTATTTTGTTACGCTGCAATTGTGCCCAGTTTTTGTAATCTGCTTCTTCATTGCGCTTTATGATCACTGGTGGCGAACTTTGATGCCCAGTGGATGTAATATGTGTAATAGCCGTGATAGCCTAGCATACGTTGCTTGCTTATTTATTTCCTTGTTGTCTTGTTTATTTGTTTGCTTGTAGTCAGTGCAGTTCTTTTTCCGCGGTTTGCTAGTGGCTGCAATAACCTATTTTTAAAAACTAGGCCACAATAACCATGGGCTAATATTTACTGTAGTGACACTGGGCCTCCTACGGGCCGTAGAAATAGTGGGCCTTCTACGGGCCGTAGAAATAGTAGGCCTTCTACGGGCCGTAGAAACAATGGGCCTTCTACGGGCCGTAGAAACAATGGGCCTTCTACGGGCCGTATCATCAATGGGCCTTATACGGGCCGTATGATCGATTGGCCAAACATGGGCCAATAACAGGCCGCATTATGGCCGTAAACGGGCTAGAGTTGGAATGGTCCGTTCATGGGCCGACCATAACGGGCCATTGTTAATAGGCCATATTTGATGACACTATGAAAACGGCCCAACGTATTAACGGACCACAAACGGGCCGACTGTAACCACGGGCTGAATTTGGCCCACAAGCAGAAAATGACAGTAACGGGCCGTAAGTAAACGAATGCTGGAAATGAGCCCAAGAATAAATGGGCTCTGAGAAGGCCGAAAGATAACATGGGCTGGGAACGGCCCAACGGAATAACGGGCCGTTAATGGGTATAAAGTGATCCACTGTTCATTACGGGCCAGTTTCACCACGGGCCGTTAATGGGTGTAAAGTGACACACTGTTCATTACGGGCCAGTTTCACCACGGGCCGTTAATAGGCCAAGAGTTACATAGGGCCTCATATGGGCCGAAAGACGTCATGGGCCATACATGGGCGAGAAGTGAAAACGGGCTGGAATCATATTGGATGGCCCAGATGACGCTGCTGGGCCTAATTCGGATAGGGCGTAACGGGCCTTGGGTTAGCGGGCTGTAAATGGGCTATATGCGAACATGCCGTTAACAGGCTTTCCATGGGCCGGCCCGCCACCTTTTGACCAAGTCAAATGGGCCGGCCTTTTCACAGGAATGGGCCTCTGTTGGGCCGTGCCACGTGTCGACGTATCGTAGGCGCCTTCTGTCCAATGAGTGGATGACATCTGTCCCAACGATGAGCCGACACGTGTTTCCTCCAGCCAATGATGATTTTACACGTGGAAAATCCCCATTGGTCGGGGATGTTAACGGGTTATCGGATCCAAAACCCGACCCGATAGCTTAACAACGTTCCGTTACGGTGGATGCCACGTGTCGGTCACCCTTGACGAAAGCACTTCTGTGACGCACGATTTATCGTCATGGAAGTGGACACTTCCGTGATGATAATTTTGGTAATGTCATGGAACACTTCTACGACAGCACAGGTATGACTATCTTGATTCTGTCATAAATTTGTCATGGATGTACATGCATGACAAAAAACGCGACCTACTGTGACAAACACGTATCATCACGGAAGTGTATTTTTTTGTAGTGTATCGCACTCGAATGCGGTCTCGACGGAGCCAGTCCACACGTCGAACAAGCCGTAGAGAGTTTCGTCGAGCTCGATTGCCACAACTTGTGGGGTGGCCAACTGACGGGCCACCGCGTGTCTCACCCACCGCTGAAGCCGCAACCGACCGGATCGCTTGCGTCGGCGTACAGCCGGGAGCGAGGACACCATGGGAGCCGACCGATACTGAGTCGACGGCTGCCGAAGAAGGACGCAGCGGACGCACGCGCGAAAGTGTGTCGCCCCATGGACAGGGAGCGCATCGACGTCGAGCGGAGCTTCCTGAAGCCAAGCGGAGTCGTCGGCAACAAAGACGAGCGCGCCGAGACAGATCTCGCGGCCCTCAGCCAAACCACCGCTGGAAACCATGATGATGGGAATCGGAAAAAATCGCAACTTCACCAAAAAGTCGCTAAGACACCTGCCCCACGGTGGGCGCCAACTGTCGTGGTTCTAAGACTGACAATAGAATGGGGGGTAGGTGAAAGTGCGTTATATCGACTAGAGGGGGGGGGGTGAATAGGCGAGTTTTAGAAATTCTTCACTGAGGAATTTGTGGGTGAGGAAATTCCTTAGCGAAGAACTACTTGCAGCGGAATAAGTACTCAAAAGAATGCATAGAAGAACACATGCATAGTCATCATGATGAAATGAAAACTAGCACACAGTACAGAAAGCGTAAACACAGGATAACACAGGATGAAGACAAACAGACTGAAGAAATTGAATTGAGGAAATTGAGAAAGTCTTTAGTCAAAGTCTTCAAACACAGATATGAACAAGCATACAACACAGTAATGAGGAAATGAAAGAGTTGAGGAAATAGAACCAGTAAGCTTGGTCAAGACAATGATTTGGTAGACCAGTTCCAACTGCTGTCTCAGTTGTACGTCTGGTTGGAGCGGCTAGGTATTTAAACCTGAGGACACCCAGTCCCGGACACACAGTCCTCACCGTATTCTCCTTGAACTAAGGTCACACAGACCTCGTCCAATCACTTGTGGTAAGTCTTCAGGTGACTTCCAAACCTTCACAAACTCGGTCACTCGGCGATCCACAATTTCCTCTTGGATGCTCTAGACCATGACGCCTAACCGTCTGGAAGAAGCACAGTCTTCAAAGGTAACAAGCGTCAGATCCACGCAGGATCAATCTCTTCAGTGATGCTCAATCACTTTGGGTTTGTAGGTGTTTGGGTTTGGGGTTTTTCTCACTTGATGATTTTCACTCAAATTCCTTAGAGGATGGGATGCTCTCAAATGACAAGTGTCAGTTTCTCTCAGAGCAGCCAACCAGCTAGTGGTTGTAGGGGGCGGCTATTTATAGCCTAGGGAGCAGCTCGACATGATAAGACATAAATGCGCTTCAATGATATGACCGTTAGGTGGGTAGATATTTTGGGACAGCTGGCGCATAGCACAACAACGGTCGGAAATTTGAGTATCAAATTCCTCAGGGCTATCATGTTCCTCACTGTGTAGGCAATCCGCACTGGCGAATTCCTAACTCCTCAGTCAGAACAAATTCCTCAGAGACTAGAAGAACTTCATCTCTGTCACTGAAGAATATGACTGAACTGTATTAGATTTCCAATGGCTTCACTCGAAGGGATTGGTAGGTGTAGAATTTTGAGTTGAGCATCACATGGAAAAATTTTCTTAGTATTTCCTCGACCCCCTTTAACAGTACGGTGTTTCCTATGACTCAAGAAAGGGAAAATGAAACTACGAAAACAAAAGTCTTCATGCTTCATGTTCCTCAAATGAATACCAAGTCTTCAAGGTCACACCAATTTCTTCCCTTTCAAAGTCTTTAGAAAGTCTTCAGAAATCCAAAGTCTTCAGTTGAAGAACTTCATTTTTAGGGGTCGACTTTCTCTGTAAATATCAAACTCCTCATAGAGTTATAGACATGTGTACACTCATAAACACATTAGTCCCTTAACCTATAAGTCTTCAATACACCAAAATCACTAAGGGGCACTAGATGCACTTACAATCTCCCCCTTTTTGGTGATTGATGACAATATAGGTTAAGTTTTCAACGGGGATAAACATATGAAGTGTAAATGCTGATATTGAGGAATTTGATTGCAAGATATAGAAGAACTCCCCTTGAAGATGTGCATAGTGAGGAATTTGCTTTTGAAGCAATGCACACTTGAAGAGTTGAATCATGGAGATCTCCCCCTATATCTTGTAATTCATACACGCATTTGTCATAATATATGAAGAATTTGAAATGCATGATGAAATATGGTGACTGATGTAATTCAGCATGCGTGCAATAACACTAACGAGGAATAAGCATGCAGAAGAAACAACAAAAGTATCAGGCCACCATAGAGTTTAAGTTTACAACTCGATCCAACAAAGTCATCGAAAGAACGAGAGTTGTAACTTAAAAAAACGCCCATATAAGATATACCCGCTTGAAGACTAACTCAAATTTCTCCCCCTTTGTCATCGAATGACTAAAAGGTTCGAAAATGAGGACTAACGCCCCTGAAGAATATCAAGTTGATGAAGGAGCGCCAGCGTTGTTGGGGTCGTTTGGTGATGTAGGGCCTGCCGCAGTGTCGTCCAAGTCTTCATGTTCATCAGTGTCACGTGATGAAGAATAGGAGCTGGCCACCAAGGAAGGAACCTTGACCTTCTTGTACTTCTTTGGAGGAGGTGCCGCCCAGTCAAAATCTTCCTTGAGACCCATTTTCTTCAGATCTTCTTCACTGTAGACTAGAGACAGAACAACCCAGGTGCGGTTGAGGATTTCATGAAGGTAGTAGTGGTTTTGCTTCACTGCATTATGGGTAGCAGTCATGTTGTGAAGAATTGAAGCAAACTGACGCTTGACCCATTTATGATTGCGATCAACCTTCTGGTGAAGACTGAGGAGAAGCTCACGACCAGTCATCACCCTGGGTGCTGTGCCTTGAGGATTTTTCTTGGGAGCGTTGGCGGCAGAGTCATGGGTGGCAGAGTCATCATTGGTGGAGTAGGATGCAGCCTTGCGAAATTGTCCATCCAATGGACGAATGCCTTCATCAATTACAGCAGTAGCCTTGCCCTTTTCATCAGCTGAGGAAAATGTCCGTTTGAGGACTTCAATTGGGGGCAAGTAGCTGCAATGGTTCAGTGTATCAGCTTTATAGTTGAGTGAAGACCTTGTCCTGATGAATCTCATAATCCAAGGTGCATAAGGCTTTAGCTCAAACAGTGACGTGGCAACGTTGGCCAGAGTCCTCATGAAGAGATCATGGAAGTTGATGGGAATGCCATGAATGATATTGAAAAGCCGATTCTTCATGATGCCAACGACTTCTTCTTCATTTGAGTCGTGGCCCTTGATTGGACTCAATGTCTTCGTTAGAATGCAATAGACAGTCCGAGGCACATACAGCAATTCCTTCACAAGGAATCTTGTTCTTGGGGTCTGACCTGGCTTCAAAGGCTTCATCAGCACTTGCATGTAGTGATCAGTAAGCTCAGGTTCATTGTAGACGCAACAAGCACCTTCAGGGGGCGGACTGAGAGGTAAGGCACGAAGCAATTCAGTAGCTGGTGCCTTGTAGTGAGTGTTTTCAGACATCCAGTCTAGCACCCATGAATTCACATCTTCAGAATTTCCAGTGATGTGCAGTGTTGCATAGAATTGAAGAATTAGTTCTTCATTCCAATCACAGATGTCAGTGGAGAAGTTTAGCAATCCAGCGTCGTGAAGAACACTGAGGACTGGCTCGAAGCACGGCAGGGATTCCATGTCCACGTGAGGAATGTGCTCATGATCAAAGACTTTGTCTTTGTTGAACAGCACTTAGGAATAGAAATTTGCCTGGCTGGCAGTCCAGAAACGCCTCTTCCTTATGCGAGCAGAGTCATATGGGTTATAATCAGTGAAAAATACATGCTCGCCAAAGAAGGCATCAGTTTTGAATTTCTGCTTCCTGGAGAATGGATCCTTTGGCTTGGGCAGAGGAGTGTCAGTGAGTTGCATCACAACCTCAGGAATCGCAATCTCAGGTTCTTCAGGCTGAGGAATTTCTGGTTCCTCTTCAGTGGCAGCCTGGTTCTTGAATTCTTGATTTCCAGTTTGTTCAGCACTAGCGGCTAGAATGTCTTCAGGAGCTTCATCAGATCCCAATTGAACTGTAGTCACTGGGGACTGAGGAATTTGCTGCAGTGGAGTGAAGAGTGGAGAATTGGGGTGCTGACTTTCCCAAAAGTCATCATTCATTACAGGTGTGGTGCAGCCAATGTCCACATCTTCATCTTCAATTTCTTCAATGCCGGCCTCTTCAGCAGTAAACTGAGGCACAGGCGAGGAAACCACTGGGGTTGAAGGGATTTCATCCACTTCAATTTCTTCATCCATCTGCTCTGACGTAGCAGCAGAAGGAGTTTCTTCATTAGATCCGCTAGGGATCACATATTGTTCATCAAAAGGAACAAGGTCCTTTGATGGCATGGTTGAGACTGGAACAACATCAATCGGGTTTGCAAAAGAGCTGGTCATAGGCTTCATTTCCTTCGGTGCTGAAGAATATGAAGGAGTTGATGCTTTCCTTTTCTTCACAGCTGCACGCTCTGCAGCCTTGGTCTTCTACGCATCTGATGCAGATGGAAGGATTGGAGTTGGAGTAGGCGCAGGAGGACCAGAGGAATTTGGTGCAGTTTCTTCAGGCACAGCTGATGCAGTTGCCCTAACCTCTTCATTTTCTTCGGGCGCACCACTAGTGGGTGCCCTGGGAATTTCTTCAGTGGCTGGAATGCAGTCATCAGCCTTGGAACTCACATTGTCTTCAGCAGCCTGAATTTCATCAGCGGTGCTGGCATGTTCTTCAGTTTGCTGAGCAGATGCTTCAGCCTGAGTGACTTCAATGTGCACAGGGGCAGCGGCACTTGAAGTGAGAGTCTTCGTCAGATTGACGAACCTGACCTTGGCTCCTTTCCAATCAACATAACAAGTGCTGAAATCATCGCCGAGGACTTTGATTTCAGACTGGAGCTTTACAAGTTCATCAGTTGTCATAGAGACAACGTTGTTCTTCAGGAACTTCTCCTTCCTGTACTGTGCTTTCTTGAGTTGCCTAGCCTTCTCATATTTCCATTTTCTTCACTGATGAAATGGGTCAGCATGTGACTTTGGCCAGGTGTCAACTTGAAATCAGGCATAGGAGTGTTTGGGTCCTTGTGCCAGAGATCAATATAGTCGAGGATCAACTTTGGATCCAAAAGCAGTGGCACTTCTGTGCCCTTGGCTCTAGCGGCCCTGACTTGTCTGTCTCTGATGATTTCAGCAAGTTCTTCATCATCAGCTTCATCTTCTTCAGACGGTACTTGGAAAACGACCTGCTTCTTCTGAGGACTTGGGCGAGAGCCTTGTCCAGCAGTGGTCTTAGTCTTCAGCAGAGAGGGTCCTGTTGAAGAATGTGGTGCAGCTGAAGAACTAGCTGAAGCTCCTGAGGCAATAGAGATGCCTGTCGTCCTTTGGCACATGGCGAGATGCACAGGTGCTGAGGATTTTGTCGGAGCAGCTGAGGACTTTGGAGGAGCAGGAGCGGCTTGAGGAATTGTCCGTGAGGGCTTGGCTGAGGAAATTGGCCGTGAGGGCATTGAATACGAGGCACTTGGCTTGTGTGCAGGCTTCTTTGCCATGGATTTCTTCGGCCTTACCGAGGCCTCAGCAGCAGCAGAAGTGGAATCTTTGTTGAATTTCCTCACTGCATCCTTAGCCTGTTTGGCCAACTTGGCCTGGCGCTTGGCCCATTCTTCAGGAAATTCCTCACCGCGCTTAATGCTAGTGGGATCTGCCTCTTGGCCAGGTGCCAATGGAGGTCTTGAGCATGGAGGAGTAACAGCAAATTTCTTCATGTATTTTGGAGTCACATATCTGTACTCCTTCCACTCTTTTGCCCATCTCCGTTCTATCCTCTGAATGCACACCTTGCGCTGGTTTTTATCTTCCTCAGGGGGTGTGCAGTACCCAGCATAAATGTCCTCAGGTATTTCAAAAGTAGTATTGACCTCAGGCCTCTTTCCTCCTTTCTGTGGCCTCTTTTCACTAGCCATTTTCTTCAGTTGAGGAATTTGAACAATTGAACTCTCTGAAGAAGTATGTGACTTTTCTTCAAGGAACGATGCAAATGAGTTAAGTTGATGAGAACCTAGTGATTCAGCAGCGGACATGAGTACTTGTGAACAGAGTATAGTTGCGAGGAATTTGGAGAGGTCATATGCGTTCTCAGAAGGTTTTTTAATAAGAACAAGTTTGAGGAATTTGACCAGATGAGTCTTGAAGAATTTCACTAAGCGTTCTTTGTCTTAGGTTGCAGAGTTGTATAGATCAAAGATCCACACAATTGAGGAATCTTGAAGAAAAATGATGCTTAGAGAAACGAATCAAGAACAGATTACAAGTGAGGTGTTTAGTGTGTGAAAAATTTGAGGAATAAACACCTTTGAAGATTTTGTAGAAGTCATTTGGATCAAAGAGGGCAGTAAAAGTAACTTTTAGTTACCCTGAACAAAGAACACGACGAACTGAGGTGTGGAGAAGTGAAACTCGTCAGTGCAGATCTTCCACGCCCTAACTTGGTGGAGGAAGACGGCTACGGCGGCGGCGGGGTGAAGATTTCCGCGGTCGGCGTGAGTACGGCGGCGACGAGGTCGAGGCAGTGAAGCTCTTCCTCACCGGCGATGATGATGTAGCGGCGGCGCTAGGGTTTGAGAAGCTTGAGCGGGAGAGAGGTCGAGCGGAGTAAAAGAAGTGAGGAAGGGGAGAGGGGGTATTTATAGCGACGGTGAAAAACGGTTCGGCCGAAGATTTTGGTTGAACGTGCCCCTGACCCTTCTCATCTGCATGACATGTGTCACCCACGTACTGAGAAGTGGAGATCGTGTTAGATCGTGGGTGAATAGATAAGTATATCGTGGGAAGCAGAACGGTTTGAGCGGCAAAGCCGAAATTTTTGGATAAGATAAGTTAAAAGTTTCGTTCGCAAATTCTTCAGCTGTCAAGGACACACTGAAGATTTTGAACGAGTTTCAATTAGAACGCACATGAAGAATTTGTGAATAGATTGGGTTGAGTATAGCATAGAGGGGGAAGGGTCCGATCACATTCACTTAGCAGAAAAACCAACTTGAAGAATTAGCCATAAGTGAATGCTGTAGAGGACATAAACTCATATATATATATATATATAGCCAATGAAGAAAACGACGGAAACAGTGAAGATTTTGCAAAGTTGAAGAATATGAACAACTAAGGAATTTCAAAACTGAGGAAAAACTCAAATTGAAGATTTTCAACTTTTGTGGTGGCGTGACCCACCGTATAAGAATGATGATTTCAGACACCGCGTACAATTGTCGTATGGGTTCTGAGAATCAAATTCTTCATTAATTTCTTCACACTTAGAGTGTTATTCTTCATTGATTGAAGAAAAATGTTTCTTCATGTGTTGCACATCTAAGTCATCAATTTTGCATAAGTGTTAGGATGAGTGTCCTTTTCAAAGAACATTCGAAGATTCTAAGATATTTAGCTCACACCGCAACTTGCTAAATCTCCTCTCATCCAAGGGCTTTGTGAAGATATCGGCTAGCTGTTCTTCAGTCTTCACATGCTCAATAGAAATGTCGCCCTTCAACACATGATTGCGAAGAAAATGATGATGAATCTGAATGTGCTTTGTCTTCGAGTGCTGAACTGGGTTGTGAGCAATCTTGATGGCACTCTCATTGTCACAAAAGAGAGGCACATTCTTCATGTTGACGCCGTAGTCCTTGAGAGTTTTCTTCATCCACAGCAATTGAGCACAGCAAGAGCCAGCAGCAATGTACTCAGCTTCAGCAGTAGACAGTGATACGCAGTTCTGTTTCTTCGAGGACCAACAGACCAAAGATCGTCCGAGGAAATGACATGTACCAGATGTTGACTTGCGATGCACACGATCACCAGCATAGTCAGAGTCAGAATATCCAACGAGATCAAAAGCCGAGCCCTTGGGGTACCATAATCCTAGTGTTGGTGTGTGAGCTAGATATCGAAGAATATGCTTCACAGCCTTATGGTGTGATTCCTTCGGTGTAGCTTGAAATCGGGCACACATGCAAACACTAAGCATAATATCTGGCCTAGATGCACATAAATACAATAAAGAACCAATCATGGAGCGGTATACCTTTTGATCGAAGTCAATACCATTTTCATCAGTGCACAGATGGCCATTTGTGGGCATAGGAATTTTGACGCCTTTGCAATCTTGCATGCCGAATTTCCTCAGTACATCCTTGAGGTATTTCTCCTGAGATATGAATATGCCATTTCTCTGTTGACGAATTTGAAGACCTAAGAAGAATTTCAACTCTCCCATCATAGACATTTGATATTCTTCACTCATCATATAGGCAAATTCATCACTATAACGTTGGTCAGTACAGCCAAAGATGATATCATCAACATATATTTGGCATACAAACAATTCATCATCATATGATTTAGTGAAAAGACTAGGGTCGAGTGAACCGGGATTGAAGCCTTTCTTCATGAGGAATTCCTTCAAAGTATCATACCACGCCCGAGGGGCCTGCTTGAGGCCATAGAGGGCCTTATTTAGTCTGAAGACTTTGTCAGGATGCTTAGGATCTTCAAAACCTGGGGGTTGAGCAACATATACTTCTTCCTCAAGCTTACCATTGAGGAATGCACTTTTCACATCCATTTGATATAAAGTGATATCATGATGGTTAGCATAAGCAAGTAATATGCGAATAGCTTCAAGTCTAGCAATAGGTGCAAAAGTTTCATCGAAATCAATTCCTTCAACCTGTGTGCAGCCTTGAGCTACTAGCCGTGCCTTATTCCTCGCCACAAGGCCATTTTCATCTTGCTTGTTGCGGCAGATCCACTTTGTGCCAATGATATTGTGTTTGCGAGGATCTGGACGATTGATCAGTTCCCAAACGTTGTTGAGCTCGAACTGATGTAATTCTTCTTGCATGGCCTGAATCCACTTAGGCTCCAGAAATGCTTCATCTACCTTAGTGGGCTCTGAGATAGAGACAAAATCATAGTGCCCACAAAAGTTAGATAAATGTGAAGCTTTTGAGCGTGTGAGAGGACCTGGTGCTTCAATGTCATTGATGATCTTCTCAACTTGCACTTCTTTTGCAACGCGAGGATGAGTTGGTTGTCGTCGAGGAATTTGATCAACATTTTCTTCAGCAATTTCTTCAGGTGCATTAGCTCGACGTTCTTCACGTTCTGGAATGAATTCTTCAGCAGATTCTTCAGTAGGAATGACATCCTCAGTTGCCTTGAACTTGATAGTTTCCTCAGGTGCTGGTTCATCTATCACAGAGGGTAGGTGCTCTCTTTGCGAGCCATTAGTTTCATTGAACCACACATCTACAGTTTTAACAACCTTGTGAAGAATGGTGTTGAAGACTCTGTAGGTGTGCGAGTCCTTTCCGTAACCAAGCATAAAACCTTCATGTGCTTTCGGTGCAAATTTAGCATTGTGATGAGGATCTCTAATCCAACATTTAGCACCGAAGACTTTGAAATAACTCACATTGGGTTTCTTGTCAGTGAGGAGTTCATAGGCAGTCTTTTTGAAGAATTTGTGAAGATATACCCTGTTGATGATGTGGCACGCAGTATAAATTGCCTCAATCCAGAAGTGGCGAGGTGTCTTGTACTCATCAAGCATAGTGTGAGCCATCTCAACAAGAGTTCTGTTCTTGCGCTCCACGACGCCATTGTGCTGAGGAGTGTAAGGAGCAGATAACTCATGAGTAATACCAAGTTCATCAAGATAGACATCAAGACCAGAATTCTTGAACTCAGTTCCATTGTCACTTCTGATGTGCTTGATCTTCACACCAAAGTTGGTTGAAGCCCTCGAGGAAAATCGTTTGAAGACTTCTTGCACTTCATGTTTGTAAGTAACAATGTGTACCCATGTGTAGCGAGAGTAATCATCAACAATAACAAGCCCATAGAGAGATGCATCATTTGTGACAGCTGAGTAATGGTTAGGACCAAAGAGGTCCATGTGAAGCAATTCGAATGGTCGAGTAGTGGTCATGATAGTCTTCGCTGGATGCTTAACCTTGGTCATTTTTCCAGCTTCACAAGCTCCACACAAGTGATCCTTGAGGAATTTGACATTCTCAATGCCAATGACATGCTTCTTCTTTACAAGCGTGTGCAAATTCCTCATGCCTGCATGACCAAGTCATCGATGCCATAGCCATCCTTCTGAAGCTTTTGCAAGTAGGCACACGGCTAGTTGCGGTCCTGTAGAGAAATCAACAATATACAAGTCTCCTCTCCTAAAGCCTTCGAAGACTTTGGAATTGTCAGCTTCCAAAACCACAACACAACGATACTTGCCAAAGACAACTACCATATCAAGATCACAAAGCATTGAGACAGACATAAGATTGTATCCTAAGGACTCGACAAGCATGACTTTGTCCATGTGTCGATCCTTTGTGATCGCAACCTTACCTAGACCCAATACCTTACTTTTGCCTTTGTCAGCGAAGATGATATGCTTCAGATGCGATGGTGATAATGGAGCATCAATCAATAGATTCTTGTCACCAGTCATGTGATTTGTACATCCACTATCGAGGACCCACTCAGTGGCTTTGGGTTGATCATCCTGCAGATGAATTAGTGCAGCTTACGAACTTCATATACTTCATCAGTGAAGAATATGACATCAATTCATCAGACCAATTTCATCAAGTAATAGAACAAATAAAGCAGTATGAGGACGTGAGAAATGAAAGTTCATTTCTTCATGATTAGCATGCGTCCTTTCAGGCAAACTTCAGGTCTCCAGCAAATTCTTCAGACGTTTAGGTACGTCTGGAGACCTGACCCTGCAGAAGAGATTAGTTCTTTTTCTTCACCACCCACATCTGAAGGGGTGGCAAAGAGTTCGTTACTCTGCGAGCTCCATATGAGAAAGGTGACATAGAAGCCAATCCGTTTCGTTTCACATAAGAGAAGTTAGGGTAAGCATATGAATAAGCAGAGAAATTCTTTGAGGACTTATGAACATAATGATTAGAAGAATAATGCTCATATTCATAGCCCTTGGCTCTTCCCTGCGAAACAGAGTTGTTAGCACGATGATGTTCATATGAGGACTTTGATCCTCTTGAGGAATTTGACCCATGTGAGGAATTTGGTCCGTATGAGGACTTGGATCCCTATGAAGAATTTGGTCCATATGAAGAATTTGATCTGGGGTTCATATTCTTCACAGGTGGTGTCATGAGGACATTCACCTGAAGACTTTCAAGGCACCTTTTGGGAACCCAGATTTTCTTCATAGGGGAACCGTTCCTGCAGTTAGTGCCAACATATCTAGCAAATACTTCACCATTCTGATTTTTGAACAGTTTATAGTTGGAGTCAAATGACTCATCAGAAGAATGAGGAGATTCACATGTAAAGCCAGATAAGTTAGATGGATCAACTGGAGGTCCCTTTGCAGCAACCCATGAGGTTTTGGGGTACTGCTCAGGCTTCCAATATGTACCATCAGCATTGAGTTTCCTCTCAAAGGCAATACCCTCTTTCCTAGGGTTCCTGTTGAGGATCTACTTTTTAAGCACATCACAAAGAGTCTGATGCCCTTTGAGGCTTTTGTACATGCCTGTCATGTACAATTCCTTCAGCCCTGCATCGTCAGTGATACTAGCAATGTCCTCAGATGAGGAACTAATGATAGTAGAGACAGTTGAGGAATTTGTAGCATTAGAAGCATTTGAACATTCAGGTGAAGAATTAGCAGATTCACGTTCAATGCATTTCAAACATGGAGGAACAAATTCTTCCTGAGCAGCGCTGATTTGTTGAGGAAGTGATGAATCGCGCTCCTTCTGAAGATCTTCATAACTCACTCTTAGCTTTTCAAGATATTGCTTTCTTTGAATAAATTCATAAGAAAGCTTCTCATGATCAGACAAAAGAGTGTTATGTTGATCTTGAAGGGTGTCATACTTAGTATGAAGTCTCTGAAGACTTACGGCCAAAGCTTTCGACTGATCCATTTCTTCACCCAACATATCATCGCTCTTACTAAGCATGTTTTGAACCTTTTCCAAAGCTCTTTGTTGCTTACCAGCAAGGGAAACAAGTTTGACATAACTTGGTCCTAATTCATCATCAGATTCATCATCACTAGATTCAGACAAATAGCCTTCAGTTACCTTTTCACCATCTGCCATAAGGCATGGTGAGGAGGACGATAATTCTGGTTCAAATGTCATTGATTTGAGAGATTCCTTGAAGTCCTCAAACCAAGGATCATGACCGGTTCGATGACCTTCATAGACATCAGAGAGACGGTCCCAGATAAGCTTCGTCTGATCGAGATGCATGACGTTCCTGAACTAATTTTGAGACAGACAGGAGCAGATGACGCTCTTCGCCGTGAGGTTGAGAAGAGTGAACTTGCGAATGTCATCAGCTTCCGCCGTCTTGCACAGATCGGTAAGACCAATCTCAGTGTCGGTCCACAGTTCGCTGTTCATCGCCATGAGGCGCTTTTTCATCATGGCCTTCCACTTGGGATAATCATGACCGTCAAAGATGGGACATGTCACTTTCTTCATACCTGCGGTCGACATAACTAAAACTCCAGGCGGTTAAACCAAAATCACACAGAACAAGGGAGTACCTTGCTCTGATACCAATTGAAAGTGCGTTATATCGACTAGAGGGGGGTGAATAGGCGATTTTTAGAAATTCTTCACTGAGGAATTTGTGGGTGAGGAAATTCCTTTGCGAAGAACTACTTGCAGCGGAATAAGTACTCAAAAGTATGCATAGCAGAACACAAGCATAGTCATCATGATGAAATGAAAACTAGCACAGAGTACAGAAAGCGTAAACACAGGATAACACAGGATGAAGACAAACAGACTGAAGAAATTGAACTGAGGAAATTGAGAAAGTCTTTAGTCAAAGTCTTCAAACACAGATATGAACAAGCATACAACACAGTAATGAGGAAATGAAAGAGTTGAGGAAATAGAACCAGTAAGCTTGGTGAAGACAATGATTTGGTAGACCAGTTCCAACTGCTGTCTCAGTTGTACGTCTGGTTGGAGCGGCTAGGTATTTAAACCTGAGGACACCCAGTCCCGGACACACAGTCCTCACCATATTCTCCTTGAACTAAGGTCACACAGACCTCGTCCAATCACTCGTGGTAAGTCTTCAGGTGACTTCCAAAACTTCACAAACTCGGTCACTCGGCGATCCACAATTTCCTCTTGGATGCTCTAGACCATGACGCCTAACCGTCTGGAAGAAGCACAGTCTTCAAAGGTAACAAGCGTCGGATCCATGCAGGATCAATCTCTTCAGTGATGTTCAATCACTTTGGGTTTGTAGGTGTTTGGGTTTGGGGTTTTTCTCACTTGATGATTTTCACTCCAATTCCTCGGAGGATGGGATGCTCTCAAATGACAAGTGTCAGTTTCTCTCAGAGCAGCCAACCAGCTAGTGGTTGTAGGGGGCGGCTATTTATAGCCTAGGGAGCAGCCCGACATGATACGACATAAATGCCCTTCAGTGATATGACCGTTAGGTGGGTAGATATTTTGGGACAGCTGGCGCATAGCACAGCAATGGTCGGAAATTTGAGTTTCAAATTCCTCAGGACTATCATGTTCCTCACTGTGTAGGCAATCCGCACTGGCGAATTCCTAACTCCTCAGTCAGAACAAATTCCTCAGAGACCAGAAGAACTTCGTCTCTGTCACTGAAGAATATGACTGAACTGTATGAGATTTCCAATGGCTTCACTCGAAGGGATTGGTAGGTGTAGGATTTTGAGTTGAGCATCACATGGAAAAATTTTCTTAGTATTTCCTCGACCCCCTTTAACAGTACGGTGTTTCCTATGACTCAAGAAAGGGAAAATGAAACTACGAAAACAAAAGTCTTCATGTTCCTCAAATGAATACCAAGTCTTCAAGGTCACACCAATTTCTTCAATTTCAAAGTCTTCAGAAATCCAAAGTCTTTAGTTGAAGAACTTCATTTTTAGGGGTCGACTTTCTGTGTAAATATCAAACTCCTCATAGACTTATAGACCTGTGTACACTCATAAACACATTAGTCCCTTAACCTATAAGTCTTCAATACACCAAAATCACTAAGGGGCACTAGATGCACTTACAGTAGGTATGTGGAGGCAAGATCCTAGCTATGGCGAAGTTGTACACACGAGTTTTACGAGTTCAGGCCCTTCCCAGAGGAAGTAATAGCCCTACGTCTCAGAGCCCGGAGGTGGTCGACTGGATTATGCGCGTGTGTTTTACAGGGCGTGCGAACCCTTGTGCTAGAGGAGGGGGGGTGGCTTATATAGTGAACGTCAGGACCCCAGCCATTCCCTTGTTTCCAAGGGTTCAATGTACATAAAGATGAGGCGTTACTAGTAACGCCAACCTTAAATGCCTTAATGGCCTTAAAGATTACAGAGTTAACGCTCATCCGTTGCCGCTCCAGATGACTCCTGGTCTTCAATAGGTCAAGTGGATTCTTGTATGGTCGAGTGGTCAATTGGTCGAGCGACTTCAGGAAGGAGGGGTCTCCGAGTAGCTGGTTGGTCGAGTGGATTGCACTCGACACCTTTGCTGGGCCCTCCCTGTTGTCTCTTAAGCTTCTTTGTTTCTAGGATAGTGACCTTGGATAGGGGTCATAGGTCAGGCCTATGACCCTACCCTAGGTCTATATCATCATCAGGCTGTACGTACGTGTACATGCTACATGTGCGCCTCTACTATGACACGTGCCCTTCCTTGCACGGCCACAGTTCATCGCTGCAGCCTGCAGACAGACCGATCGTATGTACGTACACATTTGCGACCAAAACGACAACACTATGTACGCTTCGACCAGGTGGGTCCCAACTGTAAAACACTTCCTTGCGTGCGAAGATGTAGCTGGTGGGTCCCAGTAGTCAGGGGCGAATCATTTTTTGCCCGTAATATGGACACACTTCCTTGCGTGTGAAGATGTAGCTGGTGGGTCACAGCAGTCAGGGAGGAAATGTTTTTTTCACGAAATATGGTGTCCCGTCCAGTGGGTCCCTACTATCAGGTGGAGGAATGATTATTTTCCGCGTAATAGTACAATACTCTTCCTTGCTGCGGCCGTGGACCCAGTTGTCAGGCTCTCCACGTACAGTACTATTCCGATGGAAGTCGTTCCTTGACCACATTGACCACGCCGCCCCAAGAGCACCAAGGCGGTGGACGACGGTGAGGCCTAGGAAGGGGACGACGCAGAGCCGGGGAAGACACGGCAGTGGATTCCCACGCGGAGAGGAGTACGAGGGCTCACTGGTTCAGCTTCGGTGTGAGGCTGTCGTCGCCGCAGAATAACAGCGGGTGTGGGTGAGTGGAGGGATGGCCTGACCAGTGGTGGGAGTAGTAGGGGGTGGTGAGGCCTCCGCGGCAGCACAACCGGCCACAGGAGGCAGGAGCAGGTGGCACGACCAGCGCTGCTTTGAGCGGCTGGAGCAAGAAGACGAGAGGTTGAAGAAGCACTACGGCCGTTGGATGGACATCGTACGGTCACTGGAGCTTGAATCGTTCATATTGACTAAGTTGACAAAGCCCTCCATCCCCATCAACTTAGTAGGCCCACAAGTTAGCCTACCACGATGCTGGATCCTAGCTAGCATGGGGAGTATTCATTTTTTGTGCGTAATAAGGAGGCACTTCCTTGCATGCGGAGATATAGCTGGTGGGTCCGACCTGTCAGCAGGGAACATTTTTTTCGCAAAATACAGAGGCCCTTCCGGTGGGTCTCATATGTCAGGTGGAGGAATCATTATCTTGCGGTTATAAGGAGGCATTTGCTTGTGTGCGACTGTGGACCCAGCTGTCAGCCTCTCCACGTACAGTCCATGTCCGATGGATGTCGTTCGTTGACCACGTTGACCATGCCGCACGGAGAGCACTAGGGTGGTGGACGACGGCGACGCCTAGGAAGGGAACGACACAGAGCCGGGGAAGAATTGGAACTGGTTGCCCAAGCGGTGGGGAGTATGAGGGTTTACTGGTCCGGCTGCCGTCGACGAAAAATAACAAGAGGTGTGGGTAAGTAGAGGAATGGCCTCGCCAGCAATGCAGTAGGGTGGGGCGGTGCGGCATGTGCGGCAGAACAGCTGGCCACGGGAGGTGGGAGCAGGCAGTCCCACCGGTGCTGGTTTGGGCGGCTGGAGCAAGAAGATCAGATATTGAAGAAGCAGCACGGCCGTTGGATTAACATCCAACGGTCACTGTTGCTAGAATTGTTTGTGGACTAAGTTGATAAAGCCTTTCGTACACGTCAACCCAGTAGACCCACAAGTCAGCCTCCAAATTTGTCCCAAAAAGCATATAGCCCAAAATTTCTAGTTGGATTCAAATTAATGCAAAAGAAAACAGTATTTTGGAACTAATTGCCTGTTTGCTATATTTTTTCATTTTACCGCCCATTTATTATTACTTATAGCCCATTTTCTGGGCAAAATGCATCCCTCCTCATCTTGAAATATTTCTGACCCAGCAGGGCGTAGAAAAGCAAGTAGGCGTATGTTGGTGATTCTGCAAAAAAAAACAAAATAGCTGGGCTAGCCATTTTCAGAAAAGGAAGAAAACAAACTGGGATGGTCATGTGCTAAACGTATGAAATAAAAGCCTGGTTTAGACGGGCCATGGCTCCCGCACAACCCAGTTGATACACTTCTCTGTCCCGAAGAAACAAAATTATTGCGCGTGCTGCTGGGTCCCTACTATCATCCTCACCAGGTATAGTCATCTCCTTATTCCTCTCGGTTGTTGACCATGTTGACATCACCGGAGGGCGGCGCCCTGGCAAGCGAACCAAGGTGGAGGACGATGGTGAGGCCTCGGATGGGAATGAATAGGAGCCGGGGAATATGCGCAGAGTTTTAGGGTGCGATGTGGCCACGATGCGTGCGCGGCAGCACAGCCAGCAGTGGGACGTGTCGGTGTCAAAACCGGCCGATCTCGGGTAGGGGGTCCCGAACTGTGCATCTGAGGATCAAAGGTACTAGGAGGCAGGGGACACGATGTTTACCCAGATTCAGGCCCTCTTAATGGAGGTAATACCCTACTTCCTGCTTGATTGACTTTGATGAGTATAGGGGTTACAAGAGTTGATCTACCTTGAGATCATAATGGCTAAACCCTAGATGTCTAGCTTGTATGATTATGATTGCCTCTACGGACTAAACCCTCTGGTTTATATAGACACGGGAGGGGCCTAGGGTTATACAAAGTTGGTTTATAGAGAAAGGAAACTACACATCCGAACGCCAAGCTTGCCATCCACGCAAAGGAGAGTCCCATCCGGACACGGGGGAAGGCCTTCTATCTTGTATCTTCGTGGCCCACCATTCTGGCCCATGTCACATAACCCGGACGCCAGGGGACCCCCTAATCCAGGACTCCCTCAGTAGCCCCTGAACCAGGCTTCAATGACGATGTGTTCGGCGCGCAGATCGTCTTCGGCATTGCAAGGCGGGTTCCTCCTCCGAATACACCAAAGCAGTCTTCCGAACAAGAGAACTGAATCCGGCTCTGTATAATAGTTACAAGCCCCAACCACAGAGGCAAAATACTTAAACAAAATAAGTCATCTCCATTGACAGGTTTTTTGGTGAGACATTACGTCTGGCCATATCATTATTTTGAACCGTTTCGTGGCCTCCCGCTTCGCATTTCGAGGCGCGGCCTCTATTGACACGTCTTGTCAAAGCAGAGATCGTGTCCCCTTATTGCGGGATTCTCATCAATACGGGTTTGGGTATTCCAACTATGTCGTTCACACGACCCCTTGGGAATAGGCAAGTTTTAAGGCTTGTGAGGGGGCGCTTGATATTCACTACCTTTATAAGAGGATAAGGACACATCTTTTTACCCCACGCCTTCTTCTTCCTCAGCCCTTCCGTCCTCGAGCTCCAGCGCCCAAGTTTCGATCTTTTCCGTCCCCACCAAACACTCCAGCCATGTCTGGATCCGGCTCGCAGGGCAAGTGGATGGCTTCCTCCGTCACGGAGAGGAACATCAAGGAACTCAGCGAAGCGGGATACTTGGCCACGAACATCACGCATCGGCTCCCTGCCAAAAAGCAGATCATCCCTACTCCGGAGCCCAATGAGAGGGTGGTGTTTATCCCCCACTTTCTTCGTGGACTAGGTTTTCCTCTCCACCCTTTCGTCCGCGGCCTCATGTTCTATTATGGGCTAGATTTCCATGATCTAGCCCTAATTCCTTTCCTCACATTTCGGCATTCATCATTGTGTATGAGGCGCTCCTCCGTATTCCCCCCACTTCGGCCAATGGCTTAAGGTCTTCAACGTGAAGCCGAAAGTGGTCGACGGGTAACACGCGGACTGCGGCGGCGCCATGGTGAGCAAGCTCCCCAACGTCACCTGGCCCAAGGGGGCCTTCATGGAGACCGTGAAGGGATGTCAACAGGAGTGGTTCTACATTACGGAACCCCGCAACTCCACATGGGCCGCCACTCCTGAGTTTAAATCCGACCCCCAATGCGGCTTGCATCGTGGATTAACAAGGTCCTGGATTGGTCATCGTCCGACGAGGTGATGATGCTGCAGAAGCGCATCAAGAATATGATGGAGAAGAACACCAGCCTTGCAAATGTGATC
The DNA here is from genome assembly GCF_018294505.1 of Triticum aestivum. NCBI lineage: Eukaryota > Viridiplantae > Streptophyta > Magnoliopsida > Poales > Poaceae > Triticum > Triticum aestivum. Next base: position 275,582,324 of record NC_057805.1, read on the forward strand.
CAGGTGATGCTTTTTCGCCGGATTATCCCTTGCCAACGCCAGCCTCTCCATATGTGAGAGTTCAATCCGGCTGGCCCTCGGACCCTGCATCGATTCTTCGGCATGACGCATGAAGACATCTGGAAGCTGCTTTTCAAGGCCCAGAAGACGTTGCCGGAGACGACCGAAGACATTGGCCTCGACCGCGCTCATCCGACCACTCCAGTAAGTTTTATGACTTCCGAACATAACTTCAATTTGTAAACCCAAGGGGTATGCTCATCTTTCCATTCTTAACTCAGGTCTAGACAAAGAAGGCAGAGCGGATCCGATGTTTGGCTCCGCTCCCCGAAGACTAGCCATTCCTCTGCTAACGAGGATGCTGGTCCCGGCACTATACCTAGCACCGGAGAAGAGGGCTAAGAAGAAGGGAAAGGAGGCAAAAAGTGGCCTCCGCCGTAAAGGTAGTTCAGACGCTGTGTCCGGAGATACCGAAGTTCTCTCCTCCCACGAGGGAGACGAAGACGAAGAGGAGGAGGAGGACGAGAGCAATTCTCCCCTCAAGGAGAAGAAGAAGAAGAAGAGGGCGACCTCTGCTGACCCAGAGGTGGAGGCGTCCAAAAGGGGGAAGATATCCCTCTCGGATGGCTCGGACTCGGAGGCCGAAGCCATCCCCCAGTGGCGCCCCAGGGCGAAGCCCCCAGCCGAGTCATAAGTATTCAAAGATACTGTACATATGTCCGGCTTTTCACAAATTGTAGGATAACATATCGTTTATGTATTTCAGTCCGGCCCGCGATCTCCCCCAACAATCATCGTCTTCGGGGAATTCTTTGGCGCCGGAGATGATGGAGAGCGAAACGCCTCCACGAGCCTCTTCACCACATGTCGTGGATGACACCGAGGTGTTATGCCAAAGTACCTCTTCGGACCAGGGAGAGGTGCGGAAGGCCGGTGAAACGGCGCCAGAGGGTAATGCCTCGGCTGCCGAGAACATGGGGGACACTACCCCCATGGAAACTGACGGCGGAGGCCTGGACCAGTCCGGCCCCCAACCGAATACCACTCCGAAGACCCACACAGCTTCGGACTCGAGCGAGCAACCCCTTTTAAAGGAGGGGGGAGTGCCGACTCCACCGGCGACCTCCATCAATCCATAGGCGCCGGACACTTTGAGGGAAGCACTTAGTCGTGCTTCCGTCATGGAGGAGCACCGTACCCTGATGGGTACGGTGGTTGAAAGGGTTCAGTCCGCCAAAAGCGGGCTGAACGAAGCCTTCACCAGCCTGTTAACAGGCTTTGAGGTATGCGATGTAACATTCTTAGGCGCTTTTCATGTGCAAAAAAATATGCATGTGTATAGATAGTAGCCCCTGAGACTCTGTTCGGCTCTGGAAAAAGGGCCGAACAGAGGATCAAATAGTCGCCGAAGATAACATACTTGCCTATTTTGATAAACAGGCTTCACTGTTAGCGGCTTCCGCCCAGGCCGCTGAAGTTTCCAAACTCAAGCGGAAGCGGAAGCTGGCTGATGATGAGATCGACCGCATTAACAAGCGGTTTGATGAGGCATAAGGTATGCTTTTAAAAGATCCCTTATAAGCCTGAATTGTAATGCAAACTCAGATTTTAAGCTCATGTGCTGCTATGTGTATGATTGTAGGAAGCGCGGCCGAGGTCGAGACCCTCAAGAGTGCCCTTGCCGAAGCCAAGGAGGAGGCGAAGGCGAGCAAAGCGGCCACTGACAGAGCGGCTGCGGATTTAGAGGCGAGCAGGTTACCCGTCGCAAGTGTGAGGAGCGGGTGACCGAAGTGGAGCAGGCGCTCCAAGATGCCGCCAACAAGTGCGAGGCCTTAGAGGAGAGTAAGAAGGCCCAAGCGGCCGAACTCACCAAGGCTCTTCAAGAGGCAAAGGAGGCGTGAAGCGAGTCCCGGGCGGCTCGCGAGGAGATCAAATAGGCTGGACAGATAGAGGCTGGTAATCCTTTTCTTTTACAGAGTATATTTGGCGATCGAAGATATGCTTTGTTAAATCGACTGTGGAGTGCTCCAGACGCCTTTGCGGATCTCTCGAGGAGTGCTGCCGATGCCGCACAGTATTTCCGCGCCCAAGAAGGGAACACAACGAAGAAGCTCTTCTGGTCATAGTACCTGGCGTCGGAGCGGCCTACGCTGCTGAACAACCAGATGGTGCAGCTGGCGGAGCTGCATAGGATGTCTGGTTTGGCCATGAAGGATAGCATAGTCTGGCTATGGACAGCCGGACCCATTCCTAGCAGCTACTTCGGCCTAGTCAAGTGGCTCGGCGATGCCTTGCCCTGAGTTGAGGCTGTGAAGCACTCGGCGTGCATATAAGGTGCGCAGATGGCCTTTGCCAGTGTCAAAATGCACTGGGAGAAGATGAAGGCCGCCATCGTGGCAGTTGAGGGTCCGCCCGGAGGCAAGGACCACCGCAAGCCGGAGCGCTATTTTGAAGACGTCCTAGAGGGTGCCCATTTGATAGAGTGCCCATGCTCGAAGGATATTATGTCCAAGTGAATGTATCCGAACTTCCGAGACGTTGTAATATAAACCAAGGCTTTGTAATATATTTATGCTTTTATCCGAACTACATACCTCCTGTGCAGCCGTATTTTAGTATTCTGGAAGTTTGCCAGTCGTCGGCTTCAGACCCCACGTAGAAGCTACGGGGGTGTTCAGAATAACATGTAATCACTCTTGACCCAACGTCTTGGTCCGTAAAGGAGGTGACTTACGTAGCGAACCAGGCAATCAGACTATGCGGCTTTAGCACTTTCACTTAGCCACAGGAGTTTGACGGTGAGGCTAAGGACTAGCCCCTGGTGCGCATGCGGCTGTCCGAACGGGGATGCCTTAGGCGCATGACCTAGCCGAAGCCAGTCCTTCGTATAATACGGACAAAATCGCAAGAGATTTGTATTAAGTCGCCGAATAGTCGACCAGCTCTCGTCGTACCATGACAGTCAGTTTTCGGCTTTCTCTACTGAGGTGTTTGACCGGACGAACAAGAAACACAATCGCAGTAGTTCTCCCTTTACTACCTTAGCCGAATAAGCAGAATGTAAGGTGGTAATCACAGCAGCCGGGCAACCCAACTATTGACCAAAGACATGATTCGGAGCCGATGCATATAATGCCAAATTCGTGACGCCGAAGTGTACTATAAAACTGTTCGGACTTTTTTTTGAAGAAGAAGATATGTAGCCGGATAGAGCCCCTGGCGATTTAAATCATGCCGAGGTTTATTGTAACGCCCACTATGCGGTCATCAGAGCCATCCCCGACTTAGGAGCCCCCTGCTTTATCGAATCGCTGGCGTTGTTGAGTCTAGAATAAAAATGTTTTGAGTCTTAGGATTATATATATCGGAGAGTAGGATTCTTTTTACTCCTCAGTCCCTTCGTCGCTCTGGTGAGGTCTCCTGACGTAGAGTTTTGACTACTCTCTCCTCAAATTTCACTAATTTTTTTTTTTTAGGATCACGCGGGTATCTTGGAATCGTTCCGATGGATTTGTGACGAGAACATTGTTCTTGGTGCCTCCTGACATTTAGGGGTTGTGGCAGTGTCCTGGGGAGTTGAGCTCTGAGGTGTTATCGTCACAATTTTATCGTTGCAGTTCTGGAATACCTGAGTTTCGCCGACATCGAAATCTCTTTTATGCAGTTGTTGGTGAGATCACCTCGACGCCACCCAGTACTGGGGCGGGAGTTCCGGAGTATTTCCATAACTTGTATAACGGATGTTTTTCGAAGGTTGAGGTAAACGATTTCCAAAGGTTTCTTGGTTATGTGTTGACGGATGGATACAGCTGGATCTAGGGATTGTTAGTTTGGGTGATATATTTTGTGTCCCCTGTATCCCCTACACCAGATTGCATAACCAGAAAGGTTCGGGAGTTTATAAGTGGGAATTCAAGTAGCCTTAGGATATCTTTCCGACAGACGCATGATATGAGATTGGGGTTCGACGTCTAGTGGTCCGCCTGTATACGGTTGATTTTACAGTGGTCTCGTTGTGTCTTAAAGAGTCCTTGGCTTTGCCGACTCGGGGACGCTTCGTATGTCATGTGCACAGCCCTGTACATGATGGTGTTGTACGATTGAGCCCGTGTGGGCCCCACCACGAAAACTTCGGACGAAATATCTATCATATGTTTGTTCCGGCTTATTTTGCAAGCCAATACTTTGTTTTATTTTCTATTGTGGTATTCCAGTTACTTCGAATTCATATGTTCATTCCATATCTTTTTCAAGTGGCTTCTCAACTTATGGAAGTGTGATGATGTACTACGGAATTCATTCGTTCATCTTCGTTCGAATGTTTATTGTGAAGACTATATGTTGCAATTTCTATCCGTTGATTCTACTTATCTATTTGTCTATCAAGATGCTAACGGATGTCACCCTCTTCAGGATGGCTCCGCCAACGCGTCAGAATCTGGATTGCAATGAAGGGAGTCAAGCGAACCCTCCGCCACCACCTCCACCTCCGGAGGCATGGCAAGCAATCATGGCAGCCACCAACGCCAATGCTCAGATGATTCTGCAACTCTTTCAAGAACGTACTCAAGGGCAAGGCAATCAAGGCAATCAAGGTCAAGGCAACAATCAGTTTCACTTTGCCACTCCCAACCAGTTTCTCGCAAATCAGCCCAAGTCTTTCAGCTACTGTGCCGAGGCCACGGATGCCGATGATTGGCTCGTGGACATCAACAAGCATTTTGAATGTAGCAATGTCAGGCCTGAGGACTTTGTCAAGTTCGCTTCTTTCCAGCTCAAGGACCAAGCTGCTGATTGGTATCAACAATACAAAGATTCCAGAGGATGTCGTGTGATCACTTGGACTGACTTCTGTCGGGACTTCAAAGCGCACCACATTCCACAAAGTGTTGTTGAGAGCAAGCGTGAGGAGTTCCGCAATCTCAAGCAAGGCAACATGTCTGTGTATCAATACAACATTCAGTTTCAGAAACTTGCTCGCTTCGCTAAACAAGACGTTCCTGATGAAAAGAGCATGATCTATCACTTCAGAGGTGGCCTTAAAGAGGATCTGCAGTTAGCTCTCGTTCTTGTTGAGCCTACTCACTTTGATCAATTCTACAATATGGCACTGAAGCAAGAGTCAGCTCAGCTCAAGTGTGAGGCTTCTAAGAAGAGAGTCAGAGACGCAGTTCAGTCTTCTTCTTCCTCACTTGTGGCAGCGAAGCAACAGAAGTTCTGGTTGCCTCCTCCTCCTCCGTTTCGTCAGCCTTACCAGCAGAAGAACAAAGGTGGCCATGGTTCTTCCAACTCTTCCAACTCTGGCTATCAGAACAAGTCTTAGAATCAAGTTCCTAAGTCCAATGCTCCTTATCACCGTCCACTCTCAGAGGTGACTTGCAACAAATGTCAGCAGAAAGGTCACTATGCTAACAAGTGCTTCAACCAGAGGCGTCTTCCTCCCCCTCCTCCTGTCAGATCTTCCAGCAATGCAGTGGTCAAGCATAATCCAAAGTCTGCAAAGGTGAACATGATGAATGCAGCTCAAGCGGAGGAATCTACTGATGTGATAACGGGTAATCTTCCTGTTAATGATATTCCTGCAAAAGTTCTTTTTGATACTGGTGCATCGCTTTCTTTCATATCAAGACCATTTGCATTTAAGCATGAATTGGTTTATCAAGATTTGCCTAGACCGTTATCAGTTGTCTCTCCGGGTAAATTCATGAATGCAAGTTCCATGATTCCGAATGTTACCATCAAGATGGGCGACTATAAATTTTAGTCTTCTCCAATTGTTCTTGGTGACTCGGATATTGATCTTATTCTCGGGATGGACTGGCTTTCTAAGCACAAGGCTCAACTTGATTGTGCTGCCAGGGAAATTCAATTGACACACTCGTCTGAGGATGTGATTATTTATGCTGCTCGTGATGAAACCATTCGGTTTTTCTCTCTCAATGAGAAGGGCGAATTGAATGCCATCTCTCAAATTCCAGTCGTTTGCGAGTATCAAGATGTCTTTCCAGAAGAGCTTCCGGGTATGCCTCCTCATCGGCCAGTTGAGTTCGTTATTGAACTGGAGCCTGGCACTAAACCCGTTTGCAAGCGTCCATACAAGCTTGGACCCAACGAGCTGAAGGAATTGAAGAAGCAGCTCGATGAACAAGAACGTCTGGGTTTGATCAGACCGAGTTCTTCTCCATGGGGTTGTGGTGTTCTTTTTGTCAAGAAGAAGGATGGCACGGACCGACTTTGTGTCGACTACCGTCCATTGAACAAGAAGACAATCAAGAACAAGTATCCACTTCCCAACATCAATGAGCTTTTTGAGCAACTCAAAGGTGCTAAAGTATTCTCGAAGCTTGACCTTCGTATGGGTTATCATCAGATTCGCATTCGTGAAGAAGATATTCCCAAGACAGCATTCAGAACGAGCTTTGGTTCTTATGAATATACTGTCGTGTCTTTCGGCCTTGTCAATGCTCCTCCGGTGTTCTCTCGGATGATGAATTTCATTGTCAACCCCTATACCAATGAATTCGTTCTGGTGTATCTCGATGATATCTTGGTCTTCTCCAAGAATAAGCAGGATCATGCCAAACATTTGCGATTGGTGCTCGACAAGCTCAGAGAGTATCAATTCTATGCGAAGTTCTCCAAATGTGAGTTTTGGCTCGATGAAGTTCTTTTCCTTGGTCACATCATCTCTGCCAAGGGTATCGCTGTTAACCCCGAGAAGGTGTCCGCAGTTGTGGATTGGGAACCTCCTCAAAATGTCAAGCAGCTCCGCAGTTTTCTGGGTCTTGCAAGCTATTGCCGAAGATTCGTTGAGAATTTCTCCAAGATTGCAAAGCCTCTTTCCAACCTCCTACAGAACCATGTGAAATATGTCTGGTCTCCTGAGTGTGACGTTGCTTTCAACACTCTCAAAGAGAAACTAGTCACAGCTCCTGTCTTGACTCCTCCTGATGAATCCAAGCCGTATGAAGTTTTCTGTGATGCTTCTCTCCAAGGTCTCGGTGCTGTGTTAATGCAAGAGAAGAAAGTTGTGGCCTATACCTCTCGGCAGTTGAAGCCCAACGAGAAGAACTACCCCACTCACGATCTTGAGTTGGCGGCAGTTGTCCATGCATTAATAACGTGGAGACATCTCTTGTTGGGAAGACAAGTGGACATTTTCACCGATCACAAGAGTCTCAAGTATATCTTCACTCAGACCAACCTCAACCTCAGGCAGACTCGATGGGTCGAGATGATTCAAGAGTACAATCCGAGTATCGAATATACTCCAGGCAAGGCCAATGTCATTGCAGATGCTTTAAGCAGGAAAGCTTATTGCAACAGCTTAATTCTCAAGCCTTTCCAACCGGATCTTTGTGAAGCTTTCCGCAAGCTGAATCTCCAAGTTGTTCCTCAAGGCTTTCTTGCCAACCTCATAGTATCTCCTACTTTGGAAGATCAAATTCGTGAGGCACAACTCCTTGATGCCATGGTGAAGAAGGTGAAACGTGGTATCGACAAGGGTCTTTCCAAATACAAGTGCTATCGCATTGATGACAGAGACACTTTGTTCTTCGAGGACCGGATTGTGGTTCCTAAAGGTGATCTAAGGAAAGTCATAATGAACGAGGCGCACAATTCTCTCCTTTCCATTCATCCTGGAAGTACGAAGATGTATCATGACCTCAAGCAGTCGTATTGGTGGACTCGAATGAAGCGAGAAATTGCTCAATTCGTGAATGAATGTGATGTCTGTCGAAGAGTGAAAGCAGAACACCAACGACCAGCTGGTCTCCTCCAACCTCTTGCTATCCCAGAATGGAAGTTTGATCACATCGAAATGGACTTCATGACTGGTTTTCCAAAGTCCAAGCGCGGAAATGATGCAATCTTCGTTGTCATTGACAAGCTTTCTAAAGTGGCTCATTTTCTTCCAATCAAAGAATCCATCACAGCAGCTCAGCTGGCAGAGCTCTACACCTCCAGAATTGTCTCCTTGCACGGCATTCCACAATTGATTTCTTCTGATCGTGGAAGCATCTTCACCTCTAAGTTCTGGGACTCCTTCCAGAAGGCCATGGGCACAAACATTCGCTTCAGCACAGCTTTCCATCCTCAAACTAGTGGCCAAGTCAAGCGAGTCAATCAAATTCTTGAAGATATGCTCAAGGCTTGTGTCATTTCCTTTGGCATGAAATGGGAAGATTGTCTTCCATATGCTGAATTCTCCTACAACAACAGCTTCCAAGCGAGTTCGGGCAAGGCCCCATTCGAGATTCTATATGGCAGAAAGTGCCGTACTCCTCTTAATTGGTCAGAGACTGGTGAACGCCAACTTCTTGGCAATGACTTAATCACTGAAGCTGAAGAAATGTGTAAAGTCATCCGCGATAATCTCAAAGCCGTGCAATCGCGCCAGAAGAGCTACTATGATAGTAAGCATCGTGATTTGGCTTTCGAGATCGGAGACCATGTCTACCTCCGCGTCTCTCCAATGAAAGGCACTCGTCGCTTCGGTATCAAAGGGAAGCTTGCCCCTAGATACGTGGGTCCTTTCAAGATTATTGGCAAAAGAGGCGACCTCGCCTATCAACTTGAGCTTCCTTCCAACTTCGCGGACGTGCACGATGTGTTCCACGTGTCACAGCTCTGCAAGTGCTTCAAGATGCCTGAGCGCACTATCAACTTCGAAGAGATTGACCTCCAATAAGATTTGTCTTATCATGAGCACCCCGTTGCTATTCTTGAAGAAACTGAGCGCAAGACTCGCAACAAGTCTATCAAATTCCTGAAAGTGAAGTGGTCGCACCATTCCGACCGGGAAGCCACCTGGGAACGCAAGGACCATCTCCTTTCCGAATATCCGGAGTTCTTTCAGTCCTAGATCTCGGGACGAGATCCTCTCGTAGTGGTGGAGTGTTGTAACACCCCGCATGTAACTTGCCATATTTGTAACTCCGACTCTTGCCATTTTCGGCTATGTGATATGTTTTTCCCTCCGTTGTCGGGTTTTTGTCTTTCGTTCTGTATTTTGTCATGTCATGCATTTTCATATCATGTCATCATGTGCATTGCATTCGCATACGTGTTCGTCTCATGCATCCGAGCATTTTCCCCGTTGTCCGTTTTCCAATCCGGCGCTCCTATCTCCTCCGGTGCACCCTTCTAGTTTTCTCTCGTGTGCGTGTGTCAAACTTTCTCGGAATGGACCGAGGCTTGTCAAATGGTCTTAATATACCACCCGGAGACTACCGGTCAAGTTTCGTTCCATTCGGAGGTCGTTTGGTACTCCAACGGTTAACCGGGCATCCGCAAAGTCCATTTGAGTGTCCAGCAAACCCCCCTCTAAAATCAGCCCAAAACCCACCAAACTCTCTTCCATGCTCTAGGTCGTTCGATCACGATCGTGTGGGCGAAATCCGCACCTCATTTGGAGTCTCCTAACTCCCTCTACCTATTTATATGTGGGCATCCCGAAAAACGAAATCACAGACGAACCCTAACCCTCTCCCTCCGCGCCGCGCCGGACGCGTCCGCTCCGGCCGGACAACGTCCGCCCGCCTCC
>NC_057805.1:275592372-275624501 GCF_018294505.1 Triticum aestivum
GCCGGCCCCGCCGTGCCCCGCCCGCTCGCGACCGGTCCCTCCCCGCCGGCGCCTCCCTCTCCTTCTCCGGTGCCCGCTCCGGCCGAGCTCAGCCCCGAGCCGGCGAGCTCCTGTAGCTTTTCCCCGATCCAAATCTCGTGAGCGTTGACCTCTCCTCGCCCCTTTTTTTTCTCCAAGTCCTCAGTTTTTCACAGCAAGTGCCTATGTTCGTGATTCCATAACTCCGTGCATGTAGCTCCGATTCGCGCGTGTAATATGTCAAATTGTTCGTCTTTTGATGCTCTTCATTTTGTTCAATTGCACCATGTTCATTAGAGGTCATCTTGATTCCCAAATATTCGTTGGAAGAGGGCTAGTTGCTGTTATTCTCTGGTTCTTAACAGAACTTGGAGATTTGTCATTTTTGTACCATTTATTCTGTGCATCTTTTGAGCATGAGCTCTACATGTGTTTCGAAGTATGCCATGCCATCGTTCCAGTGGTATAGTCCATGTATTTTTGTGAACTCTGTGGTGACTAGCATAAGCATGCAAAGTAGGTCCCGTAATATTTCTGATTTCAGGGACTTAGTGATTTCTCCAAGTCTTTGTCTGCTGTAATTTTGTTGCCATGTAAACTTGATGCTACAGAGAGATCCATGCACATTTTGGAGATGTTCAGTAAGGATGTTTTGTAGATATAGTTCTAATTGATCTAATCCTGCAATTGTTTGAAATTATGGAGTGCCATAGCATGACTCAATCTTGCTCTACTTTTGCTATAAAATATTTCTGGCAGATTCTTAACATGATATGCAATTTTGCCAAGCTTATTGTAGTTGATCCATACGTGCTATGCAATTGTTCTTGTCATGGATAGCTTCATAAACATGCAATCTTGCAGTAGGTATGCTTGGTTTGTCATGAATTGCTCTGTAGTGAGTGCATCAAGCTCACCAATAGGCCTACATATTAATATTTCTGCCATGCTCTGTTTTCTGCTAAGTCTGAAACCTGTTAACGAAACTTGCTATGTTTACATGCTTTCCATCATATCTTTTGGTCCTTTTTGGCTTATAGTCAGTAAGGGACTTTTGTCATGTGCTTTTAGTAGAACACTGGCATGCCTTGTTTTTCTATTTTAAGTTCCTGTAGAATGTTGATTTTGTGCTCTGAACATTGCTACCTGATACTGATTTCTGCCATGTCCAGTTTTTCACCAAGTCTGTGAACCTGTAATCTTTTGCACTTTTGCCATGCTTGTTTGAGCTTGATATGTTGTGAACTAGCCGTAGCTCAGTGTTCATATTTTGTCAAGCATCTCCTGTAGATTACTGCCATGTGCTTTGTTGCTATGTTGGGGTGCTGTAGCATTGTTGCTTGTTGCATTTTAAGTGCTATCATGCTGTTAATCGCAGATTAGTGTCATTTTGTTTTGCTTGCCATTTGCAAACCGTGCATCCGATTCCGGCGATCTTTATATCGATTTCGACCGAAATCATCTCACCTTTCCAGTGGCATGCTTGGTTTGCCAAGTTACTGCCATGTTCATCATTTTCCTTCCGGAGCACGCATATGCATCGTATATCATATCTTGCATATCATACATGTTTTGCATCATGTTGCTTGCGCATTTCTCGTTGTTGATTGTGGTTCCGTTTGTCTGTGTTCTTGTCTTGGGTAGAGCCGGGAGACGAGTTCGTGAACGAGGAACCTGTCGAGTACGCTTACGAGGATCAAGCTTTCGACAACTCTGAGAATCTTGCAGGCAAGATGACCACCCCTCGAAATCACTTCTATCTTTGCTATGCTAGTTGTTCGCTCTATTGCCATGCTCGCTACCTATCACTTGCTATATCATGTCTCCCATTTTAGCCATGTTAGCCTCTAACCATCCTTTCCTAGCAAACCGTTGTTTGGCTATGTTACCGCTTTTGCTCAGCCCCTCTTATAGCGTTGATAGTTGCAGGTGAAGTTGAAGTTTGTTCCATGTCAGAACATGGATATGTTGGGATATCACAATATCTCTTATTTAATTAATGCATCTATATATTTGGTAAAGGGTGGAAGGCTCGGCCTTATGCCTGGTGTTTTGTTCCACTCTTGCCGCCCTAGTTACTGTATACCGGGATTATGTTCCTTGAGTTTGCGTTCCTTACGCGGTCGGGTGATTTATGGGACCCCCTTGACAGTTCGCCTTGAATAAAACTCCTCCAGCAAGGCCCAACCTTGGTTTTACCATTTGCTACCTAAGCCTTTTCCCCCGGGTTTTCGCGAGCCCGAGGGTCATCTTATTTTAACCCCCCCCGGGCCAGTGCTCCTTCGAGTGTTGGTCCGAACCGAGCAGCCTGCGGGGCCACCTCGGGGAAACTCGAGGTCTGGTTTTACTCGTAGCTTGACTTATCCGGTGTGCCCTGAGAACGAGATATGTGCAGCTCCTATCGGGATTTGTCGGCACATTCGGGCGGCTTTGCTGGTCTTGTTTTACCATTTTCGAGATGTCTTGTAAACCGGGATTCCGAGACTGATCGGGTCTTTCCGGGAGAAGGTTTATCCTTCGTTGACCGTGAGAGCTTATGATGGGCTAAGTTGGGACACCCCTGCAGGATAACATCTTTCGAAAGCCGTGCCCGCGGTTATGAGGCAGATGGGAATTTTTTAATGTCCGGTTGTAGATAACTTGTCACTTGACCCAATTAAAATACAGCAACTACGTGTGTAGCCGTGATGGTCTCTTCTCGGCGGAGTCCGGGAAGTGAACACGGTCTGAGTTATGTATGATGTAAGTAGGTGTTCAGGATCACTTCTTGGTCATTGCTAGATGACGTCCGTTCCATTGCTTCTCTTCTCGCTCTCATTTGCGCAAGTTAGCCACCATATATGCTTTTGCCGCTCCAGCTCCACCTCTTTGCACCATCCTTCCCTATAAGCTTAAATAGTCTTGATCTCGCGGGTGTGAGATTGCTGAGTCCCCGTGACTCACAGATTCTACCAAAACAGTTGCAGGTGCCGACGATGCCAGTGCAGATGATGGCGTCGATCTCAAGTGGGAGTTCGACGAGGAACGTGGTCGTTACTATGTGTCTTTTCCTGATGATCAGTAGTGGAGCCCAGTTGGGACGATCGGGGATCTAGCATTTGGGGTTATCTTATTTTCATCTGGATTTTGACCGTAGTCGGTCTATATGTTTGTATTTGGATGATGTATGATGATATTTATGTATTGTGTGAAGTGGTGATTGTAAGCCAACTCTTTATCCCATTCTTGTTCATTACATGGGATTGTGTGAAGATGACCCTTCTTGCGACAAAACCACTATGCGGTTATGCCTCTAAGTCGTGCCTCGACGCGTGGGAGATATAGCCGCATCGTGGGCGTTACATTTATATGACAATCTGACGTAAAGAGGGAATACAGATTTAGGAAATAAGCCAATACCGCACAGGGTTGGGCGAAACTGTTTCCATTATCGTATGATTGATACATCAAAACATATTTTTACAGAGGATGCCATAAGCATCGAGGCTATTTTACATGCCAAGAACAAGGGAAAAGCTGTATACATGTCCTAAAATATGAAAAGGTGATCTTGAAGATCCTTTGGACACTCTGCCGCACGTCTGCGCCGCATTTCACCTTGGCGTATGATCCTTTGTTAGGATCAACGATCGAGTATACATAAGGAGCCTGGAAAAGGGCCCTTGGTACCATCAGAAAGTGATGTGGGTTGTAAAGAACCTATAAAAATAAAAATAAGAAGAAAAAGGGAAGAATATGAGGGTCCGGATAGGGTCGAGCCGTATCATGGACTTTATTTTTAGTATGCCTCTGTCCTCGCCCATGGTATCTTTAGTGCGTAGTTATGTACGCGCGGTACGTATGCCGCTATCGGGTTGAGGCTTTGACGGAGGCTAAATTGCTAATCTAGCTCTGGACGAGCAGGACTGCCATTCTGCAGGGTAGACCAGACTCGTTTGACAGTGTCCGAGGGCTTGACTGCCGATGTAGTATTCGGCTTGATAAGGCCACCCTGTACTTCGGCTGCGAGGGCTGCGGTATGCTCCTCAGTACGGAGGGAGCGCTCCATGTTTCCATTGACTGTTATAACACCACATGGTCCAAGCATCTTAAGCTTTAGATAAGCATAGTGCGGGACTGCATTGAAATGGGCGAAAGTGGTTCGTCCGAGCAGTGCATGATAGCCACTGCGGAAGGGGACGATGTCGAAGATCAAGTCTTCACTACAGAAATTATCCGGTGAACCGAAGACTACTTCCAGCGTTATGGACCCTGTGCAACGGGCCTCGACGCCGGGTATCACTCCTTTGAAGGTGGTTTTAGTGGGCTTGATTCTTGACGGATCGATGCTCATTTTGCGGACAGTGTCATGATTAAGCAGGTTAAGGCTGCTGCCGCCGTCCATAAGGACTCGCGTGAGATGGAATCTGTCGATGATTAGATCGAGGACCAATGCTGCCGATCCTCCATGACGGATACTGGTCGGATGGTCTCCTGGAATCAAAAGTGATCGGACAGGCTGACCATGGGTTGAATTTTGGGGCGACTGGCTCTATGGCATAGACGTCCCTTAATGCACGCTTGCGCTCCCGCTTGGGGATATGAGTGACATAGATCATGTTCACTGTTTTTACCTTGGGGGAAAATTTCTTTTGCCCCCCTGTGTTCGTTGGGCGAGGTTCTTCAATATCATCCTCGCTGGGCCGCCCTTTCCCCTAATGTTCGGTGTTTAGCTTACCGGCCCGTTTAAAGACCCAACAATTTCTGTTGATATGATTAGCAGGCTTGTCAGGGGTGCCATGAATCTGGCAAGGCCGATCAAGTATTCTATCCAAACTGGATGGACCATCTTTGTTTCCTTTGAATGGCTTCTTCCGCTGACCGGGTTTAGAGCCACTGAATCCGGCATTGACCGCCGTATCTTCGGTATCTTCATTGTTGCTTTGACGCTTGTGTCTGTTGCGCCGTGGCTTGCCGTTGCCATCTCTAGCTTCGGAGGTGCCAGGGTCGCTGGTGCTATTGCTTCTACGAGCTAGCCAGCTATCTTCTCCCACGCAAAAGCGGGTCATAAGTGTGGCGAGAGCTGCCATGGACTTCGGTTTTTCTTGGCCGAGGTGTCGGCCGAGCCACTCGTCACGGACACTGTGTTTGAAGGCCGCGAGGGCTTCGGCGTCTGGAAAATCCACAATTTGGTTCTTTTTAATTAAGAACTTGGTCCAGAGTTTCCGGGCTAACTCTCTGGGCTGCTGGACTGTGTGACTGAGGTCATCGGCGTCTCGGGGCCGAACATAGGTACATTGGAAGTTGTCTCTAAAGGCATCTTCCAACTCTTCCCAGGTGCCAATGGAGTTTTCTGGAAGGCTATTTAACCAGTGTCGTGCTGGTCCCTTGAGTGTTAGGGGGAGGTACTTGATGGCATGGAGATCGTCACGGTGAGCCATGTGGATGTGGAGAAGAAAATCTTCGATCCATACTGCGGGATCTATCGTTCCGTCGTAAGATTCAATATTCACGGGTTTAAACCCTTCTGGGAACTGGTGCTCCATTACCTCATCGGTGAAACATAAGGGGTATGCGGCGCCTCTGTATCGGGCGACGTCACGACGCAATTCGGATGAAGTTCGTATGCGGTTTTCAGCAAGGGTGAGGTTGTGCTTGTCCCGCCAGGCCTAATGGCCGTCTTCTCGCGTTGGGGCACGCCCCCTTGATCCATAGATTGATCTGGCTTGGCCTGCTCTATTGTCTAGGACCTATTGTAGGTTGTAGGTGTATCTTGGAGCCACTGTTTCTCTGCCTCTATGGCGAGGTAGTGCGGGTTGGTGTTCGGCGTAGGTGGCCGCTTTATCTCGCCCACGTGGTGGCCGGTCTGGTTCATCAGCACGGTCATGTATTGACGGTATGGGCTCGAGGGCCTCATCGTCAAATTGTGGTAGTAGCCAACGCTTCGGATAGCTCTTTGCTGGGCGTTGAAGGCCATACTCTTCGGCAGCTAGGACCTGGGTCCATCTGTCGTTGAGTGTATCCTGTTCGGCTTGTAGCTATTGCTGCTACTTTTTTAGGCTTCTCGCAGTGGCGATTAGCTGGCGCTTAAAGCGCTCCTGCTCGAGTGGTTCCTCTAGCACGATGAAGTCTTCGTCGCCGAGGCTTACATCGTCCTCGGAGAGTGGTAGATAATTACTATCTCCCGAGTCCTCGTTCCCGACCGGATCGTCAGGGTTAACTTGCCCTCCTCCCAATCATCCTGCTCGGATGTTGGCTCGACGGGGGCTTCGGGGTCTTCGGCGTTCTCCGGAGTGTTATTGTCTTCGGTGCCGGTGTTGCTGTCTTTTCCGCGATGCGATTTTGAGCGGCACCGCTGACGTCGACGCTTTGGTGGTGCCTCAGCAGGCTTATCCTCAACCGGATCCTTCTTGCTGTTGATGTCATCCTCTTTGGGTGTGTCCACCATATACACGTCATATGTGGAGTTGGTCGTCCAACGTCCAGTAAACGGCGGGTCTTGGCCTTGTTTGTCTCAGGGATCCTCGTTCATGCCGTCGATGTCTTCGGAGGCGTAGTCTAGCATGTCGGTTAAATCTTCGACAGCAGCTATGAAGTGAGTGGCGGGTGGGACGTAAAATTACCCACTCTCAGCCCCTAGTCTGGGCTGGGCGTAGTTCGGAAGTGATTCCTCTGTAATGGCAAGCGATCGCATTAAGTCCACAACCTCGTTTGAAAGCGAGGTTTGGACGGGGAAACGAGAGTCCGCGGGCTGGCCGGGGCAAAGGCCTCCTGGCCATGCTTGCTTGGCACGGACTTCAAGAGTTCGTATCTGGAGTTCGGGGGCGAGTCCGGCCTTTCAATGATAGGGGGAACCCGGTCTGATTCTGAGTTTGCCGTGGACACAATCGCCTCCGGACCCTCGATAGTGCAGTTTGCAGCGGAGAGTCCGGTGGGCTCCAAACTCCCATCTTCGGACATGGTGGTTTTCTCTGGATCTAAAGCCAGGGCGGTGGTCGGGGCCGCGAACCCTTAAAAGATCAAGTCTCCTCAGATGTCGGCGACATAGTTTAGGTTCCCAAAACTGATCTGATGACCAGGGATGTAGCTGTCGATCTGTTCGAGGTGGCCAATCGAGTTGGCACGCAGAACGAAGCCACCGAATACAAAAATCTGGCCGGGGAGGAAAGCTTCCCCGGAAACGACATCGTTGTAGATGATCGAACAAGCCATCGAACCTTCTGTCGACGACACAATGGAAATCTCAATGAAAGCACTAATGTCGGTGTCAAAACCGGCCGATCTCGGGTAGGGGGTCCCAAACTGTGCGTCTGAGGAGGTAGGGGACATGATGTTTACCCATGTTCGGGCCCTCTTAATGGAGGTAATACCCTTCTTCCTACTTGATTGACTTTGATGAGTATAGGGGTTACAAGAGTTGATCTACCTCGAGATCATAATGGCTAAACCCTAGATGTCTAGCCTGTATGATTATGATTGCCCCTACGGACCAAACCCTCCTGTTTATATAGACACTGGAGGGGCCTAGGATTGTACAAAGTCGGTTTACAGAGAAAGGAAACTACACATTTGAACGCCAAGCTTGCCGTCCACGCAAAGGAGAGTCCCATCCCGACACGGGGGAAGGACTTCTATCTTGTATCTTCGCGGCCCACCAGTCCGGCCCATGTCACATAACCCGGACGCCCGGGGACCCCCTAATCCAGGACTCCCTCAGGAGGCGGGAGCAGGCGGTCCCGCCGGCGCTGGTTTGGCTTTGGCGGCTGGAGGAAGAAGAAACTGAAGAAACACGACAAACGTTGAATGTCAATCCAACGGTCAAGGTTGGCACAATCGTTTGTTGACTAAGCCGACACCAAGTAGCATACTTTTTTATATATAGGAAGAAAAGAAAAACTGGGCTCATTCGCCTGATAACATTCCCGAAACTGCGATCGTTCGATCTTGCGTCGCAACTAAAACTGCGAGGAAAATGCGTTCATCTGTCGTACTCCTCCCAGGGAACGTTCGCCACATAAGTGACTAGAACCCTTGGTTTTCAACCGAGAGGTCTTGGGTTCGAGTCCCAGGAACTCTCAATTTTGTCCTCCTTCCTTCCTCGAAAAAAAAGAAAGAAAATCAAAGACTTGAGAAGACATACAAAACAAGCTAGTGTATTAGTAAAGAGACGTTGCTAAGTTTTAGAAAAAAGAGAGACATGCTCCTGTAGCTGGTTTGAATCCAAACCTAGACTATGACTATATATGGTGCTATGCTACTCCGCAAGTAATGAAACTGACATATCCAATGTTCGCTTCTCCTCTTCTCTACTTACTCTGCCTAGCATCAGAAGCTCTGGCCGCAGCAACCATGTTCGCTGGCTTCTCGTCCACCTGCTCTTCAGCAAGAAACAACTGGATATGCGCCAAGTCGCCACCCATACCATCGCCTGTGGGTCTCATCACACTCCCGTCGGCACATGCACCGTAGCCAGTTGCTCATCGCAACCCGCTGCCGTTGGTGTGGTGCCACTACAGCAAATCACGCAGAGTCATCCATCGCGTCTCAACCACAATCCTCAACCCTGGCCGAATCTTCTAGAAATGCCTGAATCATGGGGTAATGATATGTTTAAGTGTTGTTCTGCCACTTTAGTTGCTGGCTGTTTTAATATTTTGGTTGATGATCTTCCAATTTGATTTGTGCGAAAAACGAAAGATTCATGTGATTTGTATTTCTGGGAAGTTGCTGATGTGGGGGAATGCAACTACGCTGATTATTTCATTATCCGAGGAATCCCAAGACCAGCAGGTTGGGGTGTTGGACAAGTAACTGTAGGAACGGCAGAAGAGGAAGATGCAGAGCAGAAGGTTAAAGATGTAGTTCCTCTGATCATGGCCAAGCAACAGCTGCTGAACGGCCTTGACAGCAATGAGGAGATGAAAGAGCTTGTGAAGATAATGGGCAAAATCGATGTGCTCTGTAGGATGATTGTCTCTTTATTTGAAGTGTAATGTAGCACTCGTGATGTATTCAGTGGCTATGACATGAGCACTTTGCTGAAACTAGTAATGAATGAAACCTGTTTAGCAGGCTGGCCGTAGTGTTGTGAGCATCTAATGATTTCTATTAACGAAAATCGGGGGGTATCCCCTTTTGCTCATAAATAAATAAATATCAGAGGCCCTTTTGGTAATAAATAAATAAATAAGCAGAGGCCTTATCGGGCCATCTTTGTTCTCATTCGAAGACGTCGAGCAAATTGAAGTCCAACAACAAACTATGTCATCAAATTCAAGTTTCACAGCCAAATATGAGTACAACTAAACAAGAATGTCATCATGTTTTAGTCGTCATACAATCACCAAACACAAATCAACATACATAACAAGTGATGTTCTCACAACAAAATACTAAACAACACGTTCATCAGGTTTCAGTTGTCATAGCAAACACAATTTCACATAGTAGATAAAAAATGCCTTCTAACAGGCAAATACGACAAAAGCAATCTAATCATCATCCACAGCAGCAGCATCAACATCTTCGCCATGTGTATTAGTCTGAATCATAATTCCCCACAGTGTCTTCTTCTTCTTCTTCATCCTCAATGTCCTCGA
This sequence comes from Triticum aestivum, assembly GCF_018294505.1. NCBI lineage: Eukaryota > Viridiplantae > Streptophyta > Magnoliopsida > Poales > Poaceae > Triticum > Triticum aestivum. The sequence continues at coordinate 275,601,969 of NC_057805.1, forward strand.
ACATTGGCTTCTTCTTGATCAACTCTTGTATATCCACAGCAGGACATGCAATCTTTTCGCAAGCGTCATTGACGTGATGGTTCTCAAAGATATTAGGAACATCTGTGGAATCTTGTACATCAGGAGCAATGTAAGCATCATCTTGTTGTGCAACTTCATTAAACAAATTCCTCTGCTCAAACCTTTGCAATACTCTCCAGTCATCGCTACGTTGTCACAGCCCTAGCTTTAGCTTTGCTTGTGGACTAGTCTTGGTTGTTGCATCATGTTTAAATTTTGCTTAAACTTGAAATGGGGATGTTGAAACCCTAGCACCAAATGAAATGCAACTAGGATCAAAATAAAAATATTATCAATGAACCCAAAATGCCCTCCAGAAAAGTTCATGATTTTTGAATTGGTCTAGAACCTCTGCCAAAAATGGTGCACACTTTTCTAGGTCATTTATGGATTTTTGAATTAACTCATATTGTATTTGAATTGGAGCTATTAATTCCTCTAAAATATTTGGTAACTCCAAATATTCTGAAACTTACTGAGGGCCTCTGAAACAATTCAGTTACTGCCCACAAATATTTTTAGGATTTATAAAAATGATTTGGTTGACAAACTAAATCAAAACAGAGTAAATAAATAGAAAAACAGAAATAAAAGAGAGAGAGAGGACTTACCTGGCTTACCTGCAGCCCACCGGTGCGGCCCAGCATTGTAGCCAGCCCAACTCCTCCCCTGTCTTCAAGCTCGTGCCAGTAGGCACGAGGGCGTGTGCCCGCGGCGCGCACGCACGCGCCCAGCCACCTCCTCTCTGCCTGCTTGCCCAGACGTCTCTGGAAGATGCCACGTGCCAGCCCCGTACCCCCTCACTCTTCCCCCGTGCCTTCCAAATCCTCTGCTCTCTCTCCCGCCCGGACCCGAACGCGTCAGAGAACGCCGCTGTGCACCGCCGTGACCATAGCCACTCCCTGGCTCCCTCTCCGTCCCAGGCATCTCCGCCTCGCCGTCTTCATACTCTCCACCAAGCCATGCGTCTCCGGAAGAACTTCTTCAACCTCGCCGCCGTCGTCTTCAACCGCGGGCGTCCGAGATCGCCGCCGTTGTTCCGTCGCCTCCAGAGCCTCCCCCGAGCCACTGACCTGCTCGTCGACTTCGCAGTGAGCCCCGCCGTCGTTCCCCACTACTCCCCGTGTCAATTTCTTCCTCTAGCTAGCTCCGCCGTCGCGGCCGAGAGCCTTGTTCCGCAGGGCCATGTCGGTGCCACGGCCACAACTACTGCCGCCAGCGTTTGAGCACGTGACTGTGCTTAGCGTGATCCCAGAAGGCCAATGCCACCGCCAGTTTCTTCCCTAGCGCACCGCAGCGTTACGCTCGCTCGAGCCTGAGCTCCGGCAGCCGCCACGAGCTCCGTTCCGGTGAGCTCCGGCCAGCCCAGGCCCAGCCGCCACCACCGTTGGATGCGCCACCCCGCCAGCTCTCCGTAGATGCTCTCTGTGCGTCCAACGTCGACCATAGCGCAAGACCGGCTAACCTCCACCGCGTTTCTGGTCGTCGCCGGCCAAACTCCGGCGTGCCGACGTGGCCGCGTGCTTAGTTATAGTCACTGCTACCTAAACTACCCACAGTCACTGACAGTGGGCCCCAGGCCATTATTAGTTTTGGTTAAGATTAGTTTTCACCTTAATTAACCCCTGAGACACTGACTGTTGGTCCCACACGTCAGTTTTGACCTGGGTCAAACCAGTTGACCTGCTAACGCAATGCTGTTGTCATGCTGATGCAATAATGGATTTCTGGAGTTAAAATAATTCAGGATATTCCACAAAATAGTATAAAGTTCAAAAAATCATAGAAAATCAACCGTAGCTCAGAATGAAATAAATTATATATGAAAAATTATTAGAAAAATCCAATCTATCCATTGGTACTATTTTCATGCATGTTAGAACAACTTTTGGCTACTGTTTAGGACAATCAACTGAATGACATTTAAATAACCACATGTGGAGTTTGAATTTGAGCCTTGGGTTCAAACCAACTTCATTTAATTGTGTTGCTAGTTGCATTAGCTCCATGAACATCATATTGTCCTCTTGTCATGATCATGCATCATACTATTGCATTGCATTGATTGTGTTTCTTCTTTGTTTGTCGGTGCTTGTCCCCTCTCAGTAGACGTGGTTCTGACGATGAGATCGATGACACCGATGAAGAGCTATTACTATGTTCAGAAGTGCCAGGCAAGCAAAACCCCCTTGATCACTGTGATACAATTCCACTCTCTCTCCTACTCTCGTTTACTGCATTAGGACAACAGCGATTCAATTTTTACATGCTGCGGTAGTTGAACCCCTTTCCTCTGCATGACCTATCATTGCCACAGTAAATAGATGAAACCCACTAGCATGAGTAGGAATTGTTTGAGTCCTGATGTGCCTACTCATTCATGCTTGTTTGGCATGCCTGCTATTGCTTAGAGTTGTGTCAGGTCTGATTCATCGGGGATGAATTGGAAGTTGTGAACATCTCCTACTGTTGAGAGCTAAGTGTGTGAACACGATTTGGTAAAGGTAGCGGTGAGAGGCCATGTAGGAGTACATGGTGGGTTGTCTCATTGAAACCGTACTCAAGAACCGAGTTCTGTGTTTGTGATCCATGAACAGCTACTACCACACATTGGGTTCCGGTAACTCGACCCCTCTTGGCTTATTAATCAACCTGATCTCTATCCAGGAGTTGCAGCTAGTTTCTGGTGTTTGTAGGTAGTGCTAGTAGTCTACCAAGTGGCACCCAGTACATGTGGGCTTGGGACAGACTAGGTGCGGTGGCACGATGTACCAAGCGTCGCCTGCTTGGTGGGCTTGGGAACCCTGCTCACATCGTTTGGGGCCGTGAGCGACACCCCGGCCGGATCTCCTTGCGGATGGAACCCGAATAGGCGATAAACCTGGACTAGAGACTTGTGTGGTTAGTCAGGTCATGGCCGATTCCCTCGCCAGGCTTCCGCTTGAAGGTTGCTGAGATACACGACGTGTACATGGTGGTAAGTGGCGAGAGCGTGTATGAAGAAGTACACCCCTGGAGGGTTAACATCATCTATTCGAATAGCCGCGTCCGCGGTAAAGGACTTCTGGGTTGCCTGTACAGTTCATAGACAAGTGAATGTGGATACTATAAAATGCGCAAGATAAGCGGGAGTGCTATGGATGGCCTTCTCGTAGGGAGACGGGAGCAGATCCATAGTGGTGTATTGATATGGTGAATATATGGACTCGTGTGCGCCACCTCAAAAGAGTTACCAGCACACGTAGTACAGGATAGCCACTGAGTCAAAGCTGGCATGCTGCAGTTAAAGTCCACCACCCCTTTGTTGATAATGATGCATATGTAGCTAGTTCTGATGTAAGTCTTGCTGGGTACATTTGTACTCACGTTTGCTTAATTTATGTTTTTGTAGAGAGACTTCAGTCTCACTAGTAGTTCCGCATGGACTTGAACTTTTAGCTTGTTAGCTCAGCTACGATCTTGTACCCCTGGGAGGGTATTGTAGATAGTCAGGCTTCTCAGCCTTTTTCATTTGTAGTTGTCTGTACTCAGACAAGTTAAGCTTCCGCATGTGCTTATTGCTTGTGTGACTTGAATGTTGGGTCATCAGACCCATGTTTGTAATATCTGGCTCCTCGGAGCCTCATGAATAAATATTTTGAGTCGTAGAGTTTTGTTGTGATGCCATGTTGTATTTGCACATATCGAGCGTATTGTGTGTATGATTTTGAAATGCTTGGTATGTGTGGGATCTGACAACCTAGTTGTTTATTCTTGGTAGCCTCTCTTACCGGGAAATGTCTCCGAGTGCTTCCACTGAGCCATGGTAGCTTGCTACTGCTCCGGAACACTTAGGCTGGCCGGCATGTGTCCTTCTTGGTTCCTATGTCTGTCCCTTCGGGGAAATTTCACGCGTTGTTCCTTTAAGTCCTTGTAGCTTGCTACGACTTGGGTTCATACGATGATGACCGACACGTTCATTGTTGGGTCATGTATGGCTGTCCCTGTAAGTTAGTGCCACTTTGGGTTTACGACTAGTCATGTTGGCCCGGGTTCTCTGTCATATGGATGCTAACGACACTATCATATACTTGAGCCAAAAGGCGCAAATGGTCTCGGGCCAGATAAGGTGGCACCCGTGGGAATACCACACGTGAAGCCGCAAAGTGATATGATGTGTTACATGCCAGATCGGTGTGACTTAGGATCGGGGTCCTGGCATATTTGGTATCACAGCTTGACTGCCTGTAGAATTACCAAGCCAAACTGGTCGAAGTTGAGTCTAGAAATGCTTTAGTTATATAAGGGAATTGATTGTGGAAGGGAACGTAAGGCTCTATTTACTCCTTTACCTTATGTCCTTCCGATCTGAGCCATCATCTTCTTTCCTATGGGGTTTAAGAACTACGCTTCTCATCTTTCTATCAGGATCACGTGTTACTAATCCGTAGACTCTTAGGATTGTTGGTTTGAAGTCTCGGTTCAGTTTCTTCTACCTCCGTGTGATAACAGTTGGTATCGGAACCTTGATATTGTGATGTTAAGTGGTTATGCCACCATTTTGCAGGATGTCTCAAATCTTTTTGAGCATTTACAGCCGTTATGCTGTCCGAGTCATCCCAGGTTTCGAAATAGTCTGATGCATTTCCAACTCCCTTCTTTCTGTTCCCGATGTTTCTTTGGGCCAGTTTAACCACACTAATCGGTGAGTTGAGGTACTCTGTTGCCTCGACATATATGTTGGAGCTATTATTATTACCCTAGGTGTCTTAGAGGATCACCTAGTAATCTAGCCATGTTTTGTGTTCCCAGTGTGATGATTCTGGCCATCATTCTCGAAAGCATCCCGTGATGCCACTTAGTTAGTAGGCATTCTATTCCTGGGTTCTTGAACCCGAGATTCACCCTACTTACTTCATGTTGATAGTATTTGCTAGTTCCTTTAGGATATTAGTAACCTTTGCGATAATCCTCGAGGTCTGTGGTATTTTCCTCTTCCAAATACTCTTCCAAATACCATGAACTACTTATGGCAGAAGTTCCTCGTTGAACCGAAAGATCACAACCAGAGAGCTATTGATGAGTTCTCGATTCTATGTTGTGACTCTGCCAATCCTACCCTTCTGCATGGGTTATCCAGAAGAAATATGTTGAGCTTTGTTCAACATACTAATCTATGCATCCACAACTCAGAAAGTGCTATGTTCCTTTGAGTTGTCCCTCTTTGGTTGTATTCCGACCCTCGTGTATCAGTTGATAGTCAAGAGTATGTCGTGCATTCGTGTTCATCAGTGCATATTATTACTACGGCCCGTCAATCCGTTCCATCCCAAAATGACTAGGGTAAACAAACTCCAGTACCTTATCCATCTCGAGGATTGGGTCAAAGTAGTTGTAATCCGTAGATCAAAATGCCAATCCAGCTTTTGTTCTGTTCTACCTTGGAGTGTTACCCTGTTTCATATCAAGAATGTCATGGGAATTGCACACCATCTTATAAATTCTTGGTAAAGTGATACTTCTCACCATCATTATTCATTCCTCGGTCTCTATGTTGTTGTGACTGGAATGCCGACAAGTGAACCGTGATGTGTGAAATAAATACTCCTAGCAACCCAGTTGCTTGGTAGTTAATGGACAACAATCTCATTCTTAGTGTGTTGGTTATTCAATCATCGTCCTGAGATTGATCGTGTTACCTAGTCCATTTTTCCTGGTGCACTCCTCGATCAATGAGTTAGTATTGTGTCAATCCCTCGCTCTTTAGATCATATCGTCTTGCCTGGAAAAACAAGATTGTTCTCGAGCTTCATAACATATCGGTGGCCCATGATTTTCCGAATATCTTCTTGGAAGTATCACCAGGGTGTCCCCTGACCGTTATGTTAAGTTTGTGATCAAGTTGGTTTTCCTATAAACCACCCCTTCTCCAAGAATCTGTGTTGAATATCCCTGAGCTAGTTGGTTAAGCTAAACAACAACTTGAGTTGGAAGATAGAAGCTTTTCCTGACTTAGTTCATTCCAGGGGATATCTTTTGTGTGTGTTGAAGAAAGACGATATCTTCATCGGTTGATATCCGTGATCAATTGTTGGACCTATTGTCTTGTCAAAACTTTGATTTGAGTGTGGGCTATCGTCAAACCAAATCAGAACCAACGATGTTCGTAATGTTGTCTTACTCGTGGTTGTTTCTTCGAGCATACACCGTTATATCTGTTGGTCTGACCAATGCTATCATCTTGTTCACATAGTTATGGAACTCCATTTGTATGGAAACCTGGATGAATTGTTGTTGAGCCCATCGACAACATCCTTATCCTATCCATGATTTTGTTGAACATTAAGCTAGTGTTGGAAACTTTTGAAGGCATTTCTTCATGCTAGCTCATGAAGCATATGTTCGTATGAAAGAAGTAACTTCCTCTAATTCATGTGCATTTGATGCAAGTTGCCGCCGTGAATTCGAGAAAGCTTGTTTTTGCCTCCTCTGGAATCATCCCAAGTCAGTCATGCAGGTGTGAAGTATACTATGGTTTGAGAGATTAGCTACCTCCATGCTATATGTGTTCCTAGAACACCAAGCCACTGATTGATTTGCTCAAGATAAATGAGTCTGTTCTATGGTTACCACTTTAGACTTCCGCGCGGAGACTTCAATATCATTAATGATGGTTCCTAACCAGAACTCGATAGTGTTTTGTTGTAAGACTGCTATGTGGTCATGCTTGTCTGGGACAACGTGTCCACATGTATGTAGCAGAACTAGATCATGTTTTGGAGCTTACTGTCATAGTTCATTTCCCAAGAATCTCGCAGTGTCATCCCGTCGATTTGTGTTGCAAAATTTCTTTTCCAGATATGTTGTCTGAAATATCCTGTTACCAACTAGATCTGAATCTCAGGCAGATATGATGGTTGGAACGTATTCCAAGATCTATAATATTGGTCTCTCTGTAACCCGGTAAAGTGGATGTCGTGGCCAACACACCCAGCCGGAAGATCTATTATTGTAGAATCTTGATTGAGGAAGTTGGCCACCTCCCCATAAGGATCTCATATGACTTATCCTAGAAGTTCTTCCTTATGGATCCTTTGTCTTTCCGAAGTATGACCTTACTTGATGACCATGCTGATGCTTAATCATGATCGTGGTATGTAGTACATCAAGGAGAATATTAGAAGCGGGGTGCTAAATGTCTCTTGGCCGATCATCCAGATTTTGTTCCCTTGGCCTCGCTAAGGTGAAATATGAGAAAGTGTTGTATTCCTTTGCATCTGCATTGTCCATCACTATTCATCATGGTAGTGATATGTGTTGCCAAGATCTTGGCATAGATGTTGGTAAAACCTTGATGAATATGGAGATGCTCAAGTTCTTGAAAGCACACTCAATTACTAGGTTATATCCTCGGTATCAATTGGAATGTGCCTCCCGGTTGCCGAGTTGTTCTATACTCTAGTTTCTTTTCCAAACTGAGTATGCCATTCCTTCAACTCCTTCAAATGATCGATTGTGATTGCCTCAGGCTGGTATAAAGAATTCCAATGATCTTTGTATCAAAAGTTATTCTTTTTGCCACTTAACGGAATAATTCTATGAGTCACCTCCCCCAAGGTGTCCGGTTATGGAATCATGGAAATTATTCATTGCTATCTTGAAACCATGCACCATCTTATTCTAGCGTGGAGTTGTTGCCTACCAAATTGAACCTTTTTCATATGCTACCTTTCCTCATTCCAGATGTGTGTTTTGTGTCTCGGCTCGAGAGATGTTTCTATGTCTCATTTCGTGAGTTGATCGTGAGTTGCTCGATCTTCAAGAAGATCGTCTCTTTAGGGTTTCCCTTCCTTCTCATTGTCGTGTTGGATGAAGTTCTCAAAGCAAGATGTCGAGATCAAGATGATGCAATGAATCAACATCCTCAGGAAGGGCAGTTGGATCGAGAAGATTGTGATAGTTTTGTGACCCCCTTCCTTCTTACCTCACGTCTTGAATCTTGGGACGAGATTCTTGTTTAGTGGGGGTGAGCTGTCATAGCCCTAGATTTAGCTTTGCTTGTGGACTAGTCTTGGTTGTTGCATCATGTTTAAATTTTTCTTAAACTTGAAATGGGGATGTTCAAACCCTAGCACCAAACGAAATGCAACTAGGATCAAAATAAAAATATATCAATGAACCCAAAATGCCCTTCAGAAATGTTCATGATTTTTGAATTGGTCTAGAACCTCTGCCAAAAATGGTGCACACTTTTCTAGGTCATTTATGGATTTTTGAATTAACTCATATTGTATTTGAATTGGAGCTATTAATTCCTATAAAATATTTGGTAGCTCCAAATATTCTAAAACTTACTGAGGGCCTCTCAAGCAATTCAGTTACTGCACACAAATATTTTCAGGATTTATAAAAATGATTTGGTTTATAAACTAAATGAAAACAGAGCAAATAAATAGAAAAACAGAAATAAAAGAGAGAGAGAGAGAGAGAGAGAGAGGACTTACCTGGCTTACCTGCAGCCCACCTGTGCGGCCCAGCATTGTAGCCAGCCCAACCCAACTCCTCCCCTGTCTTCAACCTCGTGCCAGTAGGCACAAGGGCGTGTGCCCGCGGCACGCAGGCACGCGCCCGGCCACCTCCTATCTGCCTGCTTTCCCGGACGTCTCTGCAAGACGCCACGCGCCAGCCCTGTACCCCCTCACTCTCCCCTTGTGCCTTCCCTCTCCTCTGCTCTCTCTCCCGCCCGGACCCGAACGCGTCAGAGAGCGCCGTCGTGCACCATTGCGGCCACAGCCACTCCCTCGCTCCCTCTCCGTCCCAGGCTTCTTCGCCTTCCGTCTTCGTACTCTCCACCGAGCCACAAGTCTCCGCAAGCACTTCTTCGACCTCGCCGCCGTCGTCTTCAACCGCGGGCGTCCGAGATCGCCGCCATTGCTCCGTAGCCTCCAGAGCCTCCCCCGAGCCGCTGACCTGCTCGTCGACTTTGAAGTGAGCCCCGCCGTCGTTCCCCTCTACTCCCCGGTGTCGATTTCTTCCTCTAGCTAGCTCCACCGTCGTGGCCGATAGCCTTGTTCCGCTGGCCATGTCGTCGCCACGGCCACAGCTGCTGCCACCAGCGTTTGAGCGCGTGACTGTGCTTAGCGTGATCCCAGAAGGCCACCGCCACCGCCAGCTTCTTCCCTAGTGCACCGCAGCGTTACGCTCGCTCGAACCTGAGCTCCGGCAGCCGCCGCAAGCTCCGTACCGGTGAGCTCCGGCCAGCCCCAGCCGCCGCCACCGTTGGATGCGCCACCCCGCCAGCTCTCCGTAGATGCTCTCTATGCGTCCAACCGTCGACCGTAGCGCAAGTCCGGCTAACCTTCGCCGCGTTTCTGGTCGTCGCCGACCAAACTCCAGCGTGCCGACATGGCCGCGTGATTAGTTATAGTCACTGCTAGCTAAACCACCCACATTCACTGACAGTGGGCCCCAGGCCATTATTAGTTTTGGTTAAGATTAGTTTTAACATTAATTAACCCCTGAGACACTGACTATGGGGTCCCACGCGTCAGTTTTGACGTGGGTCAAACCAGTTGACCTGCTAACGCAATGCTGTTGTCATGCTGACGCAGTAATGGATTTCTGGATTTAAAATTATTCAGGATATTCCACAAAATAGTATAAAGTTCAAAAAATCATAGAAAATCAACCGTAGCTCAGAATGAAATAAATTATATACGAAAAATTATTAGAAAAATCCAATCTATCCATTGGTACTATTTTCATGCATGTTAGAACAACTTTTGGCTACTGTTTAGGACAATCAACTGAATGGCATTTAAATAACCACATGTGGAGTTTGAATTTGAGCCTTGGGTTCAAACCAACTTCATTTAATTGTGTTGCTAGTTGCATTAGCTCCATGAACATCATATTGTCCTCTTGTCATGATCATGCATCATACTATTGCATTACATTGATTGTGTTTCTTCTTTGTTTGTCGGTGCTTGTCCCCTCTCAGTAGACGTGGTTCTGACGATGAGATCGATGACACCGATGAAGAGCTATTACAATCTTCAGATGTGCCAGGAAAGCGAAACCCCCTTGATCACTCCGATACAATCCCACTCTCTCGCTCCTGCTCTCTTTTACTGCATTAGGACAACAACGATTCAATTGTTACATGCTGAGGTAGTTGAACCCCTTTCCTCTGCATGACCTGTCATTGCCACAGTAAATAGATGAAACCCACTAGCATGAGTAGGAGTTGTTTGAGCCCTGATGTGCCTACTCATTCATGCTTGTCTATCATGCCTGCTATTGCTTAGAGTTGTGTCAGGTCTGATCCATCGGGGATGAATTGGAAGTTGTGAACATGTACTGCTGAGAGCTAAGTGTGTGAACACGATTTGGTAAACATAGGGTGAGGCCATGTAGGAGTACATGGTGGGTTGTCTGAATGAAACCGTCCTCAGGAACTGAGTTTTGTGTTTGTGATCCATGAATAGCTACTACCACACATTGGGTTCCGGTAACTCGACCCCTCTCGGCTTATTAATCAACCTGATCTCTGTCCAGGAGTTGCAACTAGTTTCTGGTGTTTGTAGGTAGTGCTAGTAGTCTACCAAGTGGCACCCGGTACAGGTGGGCTTGGGACAGACTAGGTGAAGTGTCATGGTGTACCAAGCGTCGCCCGTTTGGTGGGCCTCGGAACCCTGCTCACATCGTTTGGGGCCGTGAGCGACACCCCGACCGGGTCTCCTTGCGGATGGAACCGAATAGGCGATAAAACTGGACTAGAGACTTGTGTGGTTAGTCAGGTCATGGCCAACTCCCTTGCCAGGCTTCCGCTTGAAGGTTGCCGAGATACACGATGTGTACATGGTGCTAAGTGGCGAGAGCGTGTGTGAAGAAGTACACCCCTGCAGGATTGACATCATCTATTCGAATAGCCGCATCCGCGGTAAAGGACTTCTGGGTTGCCTGTACAGTTCATAGACAAGTGAAAGTGGATACTCTAAAATGCGCAAGATAAGCGTGAGTGCTATGGATGGCCTTCTCGTAGGGAGACAGGAGCGGATCCATAGTGGTGTATTGATATGGTGAATATGTGGACTCGTGTGCGCCACCTCAAAAGAGTTACCAGCACACGTAGTACAGGATAGCCACTGAGTCAAAGCTGGCTTGCTGTAGTTAAACTCCACCACCCCTTTGTTGATACTGATGCATATGTAGCTAGTTCTGATCTAAGTCTTGCTGGGTACATTTGTACTCACGTTTGCTTAATTTATGTTTTTTGCAGAGAGACTTCAGTCTCACTAGTAGTTCCGCGTGGACTTCGACGTTTAGCTTGTTACCTCAGCTACGATCTTGTACCCCTGGGAGGGTCTTGTAGATAGTCATGCTTCTCAGCCTTTTTCATTTGTAGTTGTCTGTACTCAGACAAGTTAAGCATCCGCATTTGCTTATTGCTTGTATAAATTGAATGTTGGGTCATCAGACCCATGTTTGTAATATCTGGCTCCTCGGAGCCTAATGAATAAATATTTTGAGTCATAGAGTTTTGTTGTGATTCCATGTTGTATTTGCTCATATCGAGGATATTGTGTGCATGATTTTGAAATGCTTGGTATGTGTGGGATCCAACAACCTAGTTGTTTATTCTTGGTAGCCTCTCTTACTGGGAAATGTCTCCTAGTGCTTCCACTGAGCCATGTTAGCTTTCTACTGCTCCGGAACACTTAGGCTGGCCGGCATGTATCCTTCTTCGTTCCTGTGTCTGTCCCTTCGGGGAAATGTCACGCGTTGTTCCTTTAAGTCCTTGTAGCTTGCTACGACTTGGGTTCATACGTTGATGACCGACACGTTCGTTGTTGGGTCATGTATGCGTGTCCCTGTAAGTTAGTGCCACTTTGGGTTTACGACTAGTCATGTCGGCCCGGGTTCTCTGGCATATGGATGCTAACGACACTATCATATACGTGAGCCAAAAGGCGCAAACGGTCCCGGGCCAGGTAAGGTGGCACCCGTGGGAATACCGTGCATGAGGCCGCAAAGTGATATGATGTGTTACATGCTAGATCGGTGTGACTTAGGATCGAGGTCCTGACATACGTGCAAATGTGTCTTCGAAGAAAAATATCTGTGTTGCTTGATTTGCCAAAATAAAAGGCTCGTTGGTCTGGTACGCCGCCTTGACATTGATGGATTTGATATAATCATCAGCTTTGGGTTTTGCGATCCTGGAAAGCAGGTTATACCAACGACATCACAACAGAACCACACACCGATGATCCTCGAAATTTGAGATATACTGCAACTGAACAATGTCTGTTATGTTAGCATACATTTCAATTGTATATCTGTCGTACGTATCCATGCTCATGATGGCACTGTTTTGTGTCTTCCTGCGCACATGTCTGTTATGTTAGCAAGGGTGTTGTAGCGCACATCTCCAACAATGCAAGATTCGTAATGTCTTACCCGAGTATCAGGACCCATTGTTAGTGCGTAAAGGGCATCATCAACTGCCTTCCCATCCTCCCGCATTTTATTAACCTATGGTTAGAAAATAGACAAGCTGATCATCTTATGTACTCAATATATATAAAAAATGGACAGTGCAATTCAAAATCTTACATGGCTCTTGAACCATTTCGCAAATCCTGCCCTAACCAGTTTGTCAATGTTCTTGGATTTTGCGGTAGTAACTCCTTTTTGTAGATGATGCACAACATAGTGATCGCGTCAAACATCTAAATATGTAAGAATGTGATGAAAGTTTAGTATATTATGATGTATAAGCTGCAGTACTTACCACTTACTTGATATAAGGTAGTATCTCAAGACAGTTATTCAACACATACCAAATTGTTTGTCCAAATCTTTAGTTTGTCCTCTTGTCGACTCTTCCCTGTAACTCGAATAGAATAATCGAAAACATTGAGCCCTGGATTGTCTTCACCCACCTCTTTGCTAAAATGACCAGCTGTTTCAATGTATTTTGAGCAGAATCTCAACACTTCTGTAGCAATCTAGGCCTCTACAATGGAACCCTCGGGTCTAGCTCTGTTCCTAACATAGCCCTTGAAAGTGCCTACCCGCCTTTCAATAGGGTACACCCAGCCATATTGTACTGGACCTCTAAGTAGTGCCTCATCAGGTAGATGAACAGCCAAATGCACCATCACATCAAAGAAGGCTGGAGGATATATCTTCTCAAGGTCGCATAGGATAGTTGGCATCTTGTCACTAAGATGCTCCAAAGCATATATCCTGATATTTCTACTGTAGAGTTCCCTAAAGAATTGTCCCAACTCTGCAACTGCTCTGTATAAGTCAGGGCGGCCCAATCCTCTAAGGATAATAGGTAAAATCCTTTGAAGTAGGACGTGGCAGTCATGAGTTTTCAACCCTTGTACCTTGTTTTTATCTGCACTGACTCTCCTTTTAGGGTTGGAAGCAAACCCATGTGGGAATCTCACACGTGACAGGACCTCGCAGAATTCTTTTCTTTTTACCTTGTCCAAGACGTACACAGCTGGTGCCATATCCCGTGGTTTACCTTCATATTCCACCTGCAAATCCTTTCTGATACCCAGGTGTGTCAAATCAATCTAGATTTTAAGGTGTCTTTCGTCTTGCCTCCAATATTAAGAAGTGTGCCGATAATGTTGTCACATATATTTTTCTCGATGTGCATCACATCAAGATTATGCCGCAGATCCAAATCTTTCCAATACTCCAAGTCCCACAAAGTGGACCTATGGGTAAACAACAATCTCTCTTCGGCCCTGCCACGCTTCCTTTTCCCGCTACCATTACCAGGATGGTTTCTTGGTGTAATATGCCTAACCTTCTCTAATTCCACTTGCAACTCATCGGAGGTGAGCCTCTTTGGTGCATCATGGTTTTCATGCTTTGCATTGAACACATGTCTTCGGTATTTTGTAGGACGCGGCTTGTCCTTGGCAAGGAAACGATGGTGTCCAATGTAACAGATCTTGCTAAGTATTGCGTATGACAGTGGATTCCTGTCACCGAAAACACATGCATTGTAACCATGTGTCGTTCGCCCTGACATAGTGCCCAAAGCCGGATACTCATGGATGCACCAAATTATAAAAGCACGCAGAAAGAAATCAGCTGGTGGGCTGCTATATAGGTCTCGAGTGAGAACACCCCTCCATAGCTGTTGAAGTTCCTCCACAAGAGGCTCCATGAATAAATCAAAATCCTTACCAGGACTTTTTGGACCTTGGATGAGCAAGGCTATCATGTAGATTGATTCTTTGGTGCAGACATTTGGAGGCATGTTGTAAGGGATAACAAGCACTGGCCACATGCTATATGTGGCGCTCTGGTGGCCAAATGGGTTAAATCCATCTGAAGCTAAGCCAAGTCTAATGTTTCTCGAGTCAGCAGCAAACTTTTTGTGTTTCTGATTGAAGCTTTTCCACTCACTACCATGAGATGGATGGCTCATTACATTCTGATCTCTGTACTCCTGGTTCCTAGAATGCCACAGTACATCCTCTCTTGTTTCAACATCATGAAACAACCTCTGCAATCTTGGTATAACTGGAAAATGTCCCTGAACATTATGAGGAATCCTCTTCACAGCATCGCCATCTTTCCATCTTGATGATTTGCATTTCGGGCATTCACTTAAGTTGGCATAATCCTTTCGGAATAGAACACAATTATTCTTACAAACATGGATCATATCATATCAAATTCCAACCGCACGAAGGAAATTCTTCATTTTACTGTAGGTGTGTGGCAGCTCAGACGCATCTGGGAAAGATTTGCGGAAAGCAGCCAACATCGCATTTAATGATTTTTTGGTCATCCGCTCAGATGTCTTCACCTGAAGAAAGGTGACCATAGCTGAGAATACTGACAACTTATTTCCTGGGGTGACAGCCATGTTGCATTGTTCCAACATGGGGCCCAACGTTTTTCTTCTGCAGGTGAAAGTCCATGAAATGCACGAGCATTTCGTAGCATTGTTTCAATGCTAGTCAAACTCATTGGCTCCACCACCACCACCTCCTCCTCCTCTTCCACCTGAGCATCAGGCAGATCAAGATGGTGATCTGCTGCTTCCACGTAGTCCGTAACATTGACGTTCACAGCCTCACCATGATGAACCCACCTAGTATATGTGACCGACATCCCATACAAGTGTAGATGATTTTGCATAGTTGACTAGGATCTTGTAACTGAATTCATACAAATGCTACACGGGCAGAGCACATCTAATTTTGGACCACCGTACTCAGCTCTGATAAAGTTCATGAAGTTTTCAACCCCCTCGACATATGCAGAGGAGAATCTTCGAGCAGAAGTTATCCAAGTCTTGTCCATCTGTTAGACATACAAATTAGTTCTTCTACTAGATATTACAGGAAAAACATATATGCTTTTTTATGAAGTCCAGAAAAAAATACCTGTGTCGATGTCTAAAGCTATGGCAAGATATATGGACGAGCAGATCTAAGTAACGAAATATATGTAAAGCTAATTCAGCAAACTAATTTGAGTGCTAAATTATGACAGGCTATTTTAGCAGTCAATGAGGCCGAGCACACAGCCATCAAACTATCGAAGGCCATCGCAGCAACAAAGATCGAGTATAAAATGGTGTAGAGCTATTTCACCTAACAGATTGGCTACTAGACCATGGCAATCTACGTCACAATAAATATATGGCAGGATATTTTAGCAACTAATCGGGCTTGGCATTGTCGGTGTACAAAAGTAGGGGCTCTCCTTTTGACCCCTTTACTTGTGCATGGGCAGTCAGAGCCACGCACCACGGCCACACCTAGCAGCGCAAGGGAGGGAAGCCGGAGAGAAGCCAAAGGCACAAGACGGTCAAGGCAACGCCAAGACCAGAAACACCAAAGAGCAAGAGGGCGAGGTGGACTCCCCCAGTAAGGCCCTTGCCGGGGCAGCCTCCGCGGCCCCGGCAAGAGCCTTGCCGGGGAAACTTGCCCGATGCCAGCAGAGCAGGCCACCCTCAAGCCCACGGGTTCCAAACGCCGCCAACGACTACGTTGGAACCAAGGCTCGGGAGGCACCTCTGTGGTGGCATGCAGATCTTTGTCAAGATCATAAACATGTGGGATCAGATGAGGACCAGAAGACGGCGACCCTCAGCGGGATCCCAGCCAAGGGAATCCACAAGACCCCCGACAAGCGCCTTGCAGGGGACGACTGCAACGCCACGGCAAGATCCTTGCCGGGCCCCCGGCAAGACCCTTGCCGAGGGCATCCGCGGGGCCTCCACCAGGCCCACGCCGGCCAAGACTCCACCGCCATCCCCAAGCAGCAGCTAGCTCAACCAGCTAGGCAGGCACCTGCGTGGCGACGGGCGGCCTCTACACCAAGTCAGCAAGCACCTGTGTGGTGGCATGCAGATCTTCGTGAAGACCCTACCACTGCGCCACCTCAGCTGCCAGCCTGCCTACATGGCGCCACATGCATCGCTGGCCTGGGCGCGTGTCGAAGCAAGGCGAGGCGGCGACGGACGGGCCGGGCCTTGTTCCCGTCCCCGATAAAGCTAAGGGACACCTAAGCGATGCATTAAATGCATCTTGTCCTGTAATACGGGCGATAAGCTCGCAGCACTGTAGACCTTTCCACCTCCTGTGTGCCACTGTGGCAGCCCCTTTCGACTATAAAAGGAGGCCCATGGCATACTGGAGGGGGATTTGGCTCTTTTGGGCAAGTTACACCGCGTAGCTAGCTCAAGAACACAAGAACACTCAATACATCCACGAAAGCAGGACTAGGGTATTACGCATCCTCGCAGCCCAAACCTGGGTAAACGATCCGTGTGCTTCTTGTTAGACCTGCTCTTCTCACAACCCCGCGCCCGCCAACCATAGAAGGGATTCCAGTGATCCCATAGGTGTCGTTTCCACCGACATCTTTGGCGCGCTAGGTAGGGGTGGCGCAGTTGTGAGAATCTGGTTTAGCAACCAGCTTAGCAGTTCCTCGTGGCTATGGCTTCCGGAGAAGAAGACGTCTAAAAGAACGGCGCTGCCTGCAAGCACGAAGGGCGCCAGTGCGGCGACATGAAAGCTAAGTCATGCTGAACTTCAAATATTTCCTTTTTATATAAGGTTATTTCCCTCGGAGATCTTGTTCTTTGTATGGAAAACCTGAACGCAAAGGGGCCCTCCCGTGATTGGCAACGCCTTTGTTCTGTTTCGAGTCCGCTCAACAGCTCAAGCGGCAGCGTCGAGAGTGGCAGGGTAGCCTTCCGCAACCGGCAACACTCTCGATTCTGACTCGAGTCAAGCTCGACAGTTCGAGCGGCCGTGTTAAGGGTGGTAAGATGGTTTGCCCGGGAGCAAGCACACCCGGCAGGCCATTGGGGATCCGTCCTCAAGATGCCGCCCTGGGTTTACGCGCCGGCAAGCCTACTCGGTTAACGTAGGGTGGACATACAAAGGAAAATCAAACAGGAAAATAACGTGCATTGCATCAAAAGTACTGCAGAGTTATATTACATCACTTGTTGCCGTAGTTCTAACTAAAGATAAAAATTGTCTTGGTTGTGAACCTGCAGCAACGAAAAGAAATGGGGTGCCTAATCCAGGCGCTGGCCCTCCACCCTCTGGATTCCACCGATGCGTCTGATGATGGGCTTGATACGCTCCTTGAGCGCCACGATGTCCGCATCCTCCGGCAAGCTCTCTAGCACAACTTCGAAGTTGAGGTCAGGATTCCAGTGCGCTACCTTGGCGAGGACCTTGGTCATGGCACCCCGGCAAAGCCTCCGGGACTCATTGGCCAGGGAGGCCTCCCGGTTGGAGTAAAGCTGCTCCAAGGCCCCGAGGACGCCCTCAAAGAACAGGGTCAGCTTGGCGTTGGGACTCCCGCTGCGCTCCGGGGCATACTTCACATTTGGCATCCCCATGGTAGCCAGCTGTGTGGTGATCCTGCCGGCGACGTCCACGAGGTGGCGGATCCAGCGGTTCTCGCCCTCCACAAAATCCTTGTGGTTGGCGGCCTCGTTTGTCCGCAGCAGCTTCTCCTCCTCCAGATTCTTGGTCAGGGTCTCCTCCCGGGCCCTGACCTCCAAAAGCGTCTCCTCAAGGCCCTCACGCTTTAGCTTCAGGTCCTTAATGGAGTCGTTGGCCTTGGAGAGCTGCTCAGCCTTACCAAGGACTGCGCCCTGCATCTCCACCAGGGCACCGTTGAGCATGTTCTTCTCCTCGGCCAGCTTCAGGGTCTGGTCCTTCAGCCCGTCCTGCTCCACCTCCAGCTCCTTCACCTTGTCGGTGTGAACCAGAGCCTGGGCATCGAGTGCCTCCCTGTGCCTCTGCTCCAGCTCTTGGGTCCGTTGCAAGACGAGCTTCTCCACCTCCTCGTCCTTGCCGCGGAGCATGCGGCAAGCTTCTCCTCACGCACGGCAAAATCCTCCTCCTGGGAGTTCAGCGCGGCCTGGTGCTGGGTTCGAGTGGCCTCGGCTGCGGCGGCCAAGCTCTTCGCCGTCTCCTGGGCCTTCTCGATGTCGGCCCGCTTCATGGTGAGCTCCACGTCGCGCTTGGCCAGCTCACCCTGGGCGACCTTCAGCTCTTCACAAGCCTGGCGGAACCAAGCCTCCTTCTCGGTGACGCGCACCTTGAGGTCCGCCTCCGCCTTGTCCACCGTTGCCATCCTGGACTTGGCCTTGTCCAGGCGGGCGCGGTGGAGCGCCTGGAGCTTCCGGAAATTGGCGCCCATTGCCTGGATAAGTCGCTCCTCCTGAGAACCGTCGCCACCGGTGCTCGGCTCGTCAACAACCTCGAGCCCGGCGGCGGCAAGCACTTCCTTGTCGAACACGTCTCCCTCGACGGGCGCCCTGGAGCTCGACAACCCTGGGAGGTGGACGAAAAGGTCATCGGTCACCCTCAGATACCTGCCGGAGCCAGAGGCAACGGAGGAGGAAGGCTGGTCATCAACCACCTCCTCCTCGGCAGCGGCCTTGCCGGCCTCCCCGGCAGGCCCCTTGCCGGGCTCCTCGGTAGGCCCCTTGGCGGCGTCCTCAGCAGCGCCCTTGGCGGCCTCCTCGGCGGCGATCTTCTTGGCCTCCGCCTCGGCGGCCTTGGCGACATCCTCGATGACGGTGTCTATGTCCTCCTGGTTCGCCGACGGGGGACCTGGATACCAAGGAGGGGGATAAGGCGAACCCAAGACCAAGATTCAAAAAGAACAGAAAAAGAACAGGGACGGAAGGCGAGCGACTTACCCGTGCTGGGTTGGGAAGCAGAAGTCCCCTCCCCACCAACATTTGGCGCCGAGGCGAAGCCACCAGCGCCTAGGTTCTACTCCTCCTCCTTCGTGTGCATGGGCTTAGTGCTTGGCGCCCTTGCCGGGGACGCCCCTTGGGGCGGCGTAGTCGATGGGGGCGGCATGTTGGGGGTAGCCCTCTGTGGCTCCTCCTGCTGCTGTCCGCCTCCTGCAACCGCGGCAAGGTCAGCACCAAGAGATCGTGCCCCCAACACACGTCGACGAGGGGTGAGCGGTGAACTTACGCTGGGGGCTGTGCCGGGGGCTGCTGTCTGGGCTACTCAACACCAGCGGTGTTCCGGAAGTGCCTGCCGGGGGCTGGCCGCTCGCCGAAGCCCTGGCCCTCTTCACCCTCTGGGCCAGTGTCTCTACATCCCTGCAAAGATGAAGACGAATCAACATAAGTGGCATGATCCGAGGAAATAGAGGTGACAGAAAGGGACAAGATACTTACTCATCCTCCACCTCCTCCTCTGCTGCTTTCCTCTTCCTCCTTGGGCTGAGGGACTCGAAGTCAAAGGTGACCCCCGCATCGACGTCCGCGTCGACGTCTGCCGGGGGAGGGGAGGGAGGCGGAGTCTGGACGCGCTTGGAAGAAGAGGAGGCAGATGCTTTCACCTTCACCACCGCGGCCTTCACCAATTTCTTCGCAGCCGCGGCCCTCGTCTGGCGCGCGCACGCCTCCTGAGCTTGCCGGGGCTGCCCGACCCTGCCGGGCCGAACCGGCTCGCCAGAGGTGGCCTGCCGCAGGACTCGCCTTCTCCCCGTGGCCGGAGGGTCGACAGCCTCGGCCTCCTCCTCCGACGGCTCGTCGACCACATCTTCGACAAGAGGGGCCCCGGTGCCGGCCCTACTGGCCTCCGCAGCTGCCTCCGCCCACTGGGCGAGCTCCTTCTCCTCCGCCCCCATCGCAGCCTTGCCTCCACACCGCCGGTGCTGCCAGCCTCCTTGGTGAGCTCTGCCTCCACCGCCCTGGTGGCGATGTAGTCCAGCTCCGCCTGGGTAGTTTCCTGGACGAGCCGCAGCTCGTCGGTGACGAACCCCTCATGCAAGGTGTCAAAGAACTCCTGCACTTGAATTTCCTCCGGCTCGACCCAGCTCGGGTCAAGGCCATGCGCGTTGAAGTCCGGCATCATGGCGATGATGTCGGTCCGGCAAGAGTTGTTGCTCAGTGGAACCACTCCCGCTGGCAACTTAAACAAGGGCCCCTTGGCGACCTTGCCGGCCTTCGCAGCAGCCCTCGCGGCCTTGCCGGACGCTCGACCTCGCCATCGCGGTTCACGTCGAGTTGAAAGAGCCGCTGGCAGAAGTGGGCATGCTCCATCACCGTGAAGTTGTGGTCGAGGCCGGGGCGAAGCCTCATGATGTCGGCGGCGTTCGTGAAAGCCAGGCCGGCCTCCCCTTGTTGTGCAGCGGAGCTATTCGGCGGCGGATGAAATCCGCCCGATCATCTCAAGGGTGAGCCCGGCCTCGGTGAGGCGAAGAATCCTGGTGGTGGCAACCGTGAGCTTCGCATCGTCGGCATCAACATCGCTCCAGTTGCTTCACCGAACCGGTGGCACCTGGCGAACCCGACAGAAATCTTGTGGATCATCCTCCTCGATCCAGCACCACCGGCCCCGCCATTCTTCCCACCTCTCCTTCTGAGCGCCCTCCGGGTATGCCCACTTGGACCGTGGGATCCAAGCAACGCAACCGGAAATGGCGCCCCCCGGTTGGTTCCGAGGGAAGAAGTAGTGGCGGAAGAGCGCCGTGTTGGGATGCACCTCGGCGAAACCCTCGCAGAGGTGCGCAAGGAGAGCTATACACGCCATGGCATTTGGAGTAAAATCCAGAAGGTGGAAGTCGTAGCTGTGCATGATGTCATTGAAGAAATCAGAGAAGGGGGGTGATGTCTACTACGCAACCTTCTTCTTGTAGACGTTGTTGGGCCTCCAAGTGTAGAGGTTTGTAGGAAAGTAGCAAATTTCCCTCATGTGGATGACCTAAGGTTTATCAATCCGTGAGAGGCGTAGGATGAAGATGGTCTCCCTCAAGCAACCCTGCAACCAAATAACAAAGAGTCTCTTGTGTTCCCAACACACCCAATACAATGGTAAATTGTATAGGTGCACTAGTTCGGCGAAAGAGATGGTGATACAAGTGCAATATGGATAGTAGATATAGGTTTTTGTAATATGAAAATATAAAAACAGCAAGGTAACTAATGATAATTGTGAGCATAAACGGTATTGCAATGCTAGGAAACAAGGCCTAGGGTTCATACTTTCACTAGTGCAAGTTCTCTGAACAATAATAACATAATTGGACCATATAACTATCCCTCAACATGCAACAAAGAGTCACTCCAAAGTCACTAATAGCGGAGAACAAACGAAGAGATTATGGTAGGGTACGAAACCACCTCAAAGTTATTCTTTCTGCTCAATCTATTCAAGAGTCCATAGTAAAATAACACGAAGCTATTCTTTCCGTTCAATCTATCATAGAGTTCGTACTAGAATAACACCTTAAGACACAAATCAACCAAAACCCTAATGTCACCTAGATACTCCAATGTCACCTCACGTATCCGTGGGGTATGATTATACGATATGCATCACACAATCTCATATTCATCTATTCAACCAACACAAAGAACTTCAAAGAGTGCCCCAAAGTTTCTACCGGAGAGTCAAGACGAAAACGTGTGCCAACCCCTATGCATAGGTTCATGGCCGGAACCCGCAAGTTGATCACCAAAACATACATCAAGTGGATCACGTGATATCCCATTGTCACCACTGATAAGCACGGCAAGACATACATCAAGTGTTCTCAAATCCTTAAAGACTCAATCCGATAAGATAACTTCAAGGGGAAAACTCAATCCATTACAAGAGAGTAGATGGGGAGAAACATCATAAGATCCAACTATAGTAGCAAAGCTCGTGATATATCAAGATCGTATCACCTCAAGAACACGAGAGAGAGAGAGAGAGAGAGAGAGAGAGAGATCAAACACATAGCTACTGGTACATACCCTCAGCCCCAAGGGTGAACTACTCCCTCCTCGTCATGGAGAGCGCCGGGATGATGAAGATGGCCACCGGTGAGGGATCCCCCCTCCGGCAGGATGCCAGAACAGGGTCCCGATTGTTTTTTGGTGGCTACAGAGGCTTGCGGTGGCGGAACTCCCGATCTATTCTGTTCCCCGATGTTTTTAGGGTATATGGACATATATAGGCG